>NC_073390.1:8562745-8862745 GCF_028641065.1 Leucoraja erinaceus
TCGCCAGAAGTTTCAAACGTACTGCCCCCTCCAGTTCGAGCCACGTGGACCAAGATACCACACTGTAAACAGCCATGTTCGCTACTTTGACTGGGAGTTTGTGTTCCGCCACAGTCCCGCCAGCGGTTTACAGCTGTTTGATATCCGCTTCGGGAAGTTGAGCGTCCAGGTGGTGAACGAGTTGAGCGTCCAGGTGGTGAACGTTTACGGTGGAGAGATGCCAGGTCTGATGGGGGTCAAGTTCTCAGACAGTCATTATGTGATTGGGAAAAGTTCCAATGAGCTGGTGAAAGACGTGGACTGCCCTTACAGCGCTACTTTCCTCCACACTCTCCATCTCATGGAGACTGGAAACTGAAAAGTAGTGGAACGCCGTTCCCCTGCGTACACCCCCCCCCCCCCCCCCCCCCCCCCCCCTTTCATCACTGGTTATGGGCCTGTCCCACCTAGGAGATTTTTCAGAGACAGCCGGCACATCGCAAAGGTGGGGGCCAGGGCAAGCGGGGGAGCAATGAACATGAAGGTTGGCGCTGTAATTAAGACGGCTAGCACAGTGTATGGTAAGTCCTTTAAAAGAGGGGGGGAGGGGGGAGAAAGGGGGAGACGGTGAGGAGGAAAGAAGGGGGGTTGGGAGAAGGAGTGGAGACATTTTTAAGAAGCCAGACAACTTTTAATAAGCCAGAGATACACAGCTGTGAAGTTCGGTGGACATTTAACATTACCGGTCCGTTAACCTTGGTTCTGAAAACTCCTGCTTACATTTTTTTCCCCAATGAGCCAATGAAAATGACCAGTCAGCAAAGGCGATTAACTAAAACTACCTACGACTATCTCGACTGCCCATAACTACATGGCGACCCCACTACAACTGCACCTACAACTACAGGATTATCGATTATCTCCATGGCGACCAAAAATGTTTCAACATGTGGAACCATTTGCAGCGACCATACTGAGGCCGCGACTAGTTCCCAGAATGTGGGAACTCCTCGTGACCATGAAGGAGACTCACCAGAGACCATCAACGAACATGTGCCGACCATGTGGTGAGCGCAGAGCCTCCTGCACTCACCTAAAACGTCGCCTAAGTGGGACAGGCCCATTATTAGAACTCACCTGGCATGGTTGCATTTCATTTTCTTTCACTCATGAGGCAAAGTTATGCCAAACTTTCCATATTCAGTGATTTCTAATGAGCTATTCTCCAGTAACCATGCTTACGAGAGTGAGTGAGAGCTGATGAAATAACACAGTGGTAAGAATGTTGATTTCTCTAACTTCAAGGAACCCTTGTATCTCCTCTCTCAGTCCCTCCCCCACCCGTCATTGCTTCAAAGTGGTCTTGTTGAGTCTCATTCTGTAACTTGTTTTCATCTAACACACAGCCAAGAATGGCCTGCTTCCTTTATCATCGTTACTTTTGCATATTTTTTATTCATTTGTTCTACATCTCTCTATACATCTCTCGTATTCCCTGACTTTCAGTCTGAAGGAGGGTCTCAACCCGAAATGTTACCTATTCAATTTCCCCAGAGATGCTGTCTGTCCTGCTGAGTTACTCCAGTTATTTGTGTCTATCTGTGGAGCTGATGAATGTTATTTATGCCTCACATTTGCTGCTTCTCATTTCAATCTTGCCATCTCATCCCATGGCATCAGATGAGTCACTTTCTTCAACAAAGGTACAGCGACATCTTCTCCAACTTGTGAAGGTTTTGAAGATTCTCCAAGTGTTGTGAAATAAACGATCTAGGGTTCTGACCCTGGGGTTGCTAGTATTTTTCAAAATAATTATATTTAGTGAATCAGTGGGGACATTGCAGCCAATGGTGTTGTCTTGTGCTTGCTGCCATTTTAATTGTAGGCAATGGAAGTTGGAGCTTAACCTTCCACTACCTGCAACCTCCGGCAACCACCTGCAACCTCCGGCAACCACCTTCAACTAGCATCGCAACCGACTTCGACTAAAAAATTACCGATTTTAAAAACGGCAACCTATTTTTAGTCGCGGCCGGTTTTGAATTTTTTGAAATAATCGCCGGAACATAGAAGAAGCGGAAACCACTTTCGACCATTAGGGAGACTGACAAAAACCTCCGGGAACCGCACGGAAACCTTGGGTGGGGCGCAAAGTCTCCAGATGCTTCCGTTCAGGTTTCCTAAGAGGGACAGGGACATTAGGAAGATGCAGATGATGGCTTGTTGGTGACGCAGTGTACTCAGATACTTGGAAGTATTGCAGTTGTTGAGACTTGGAGAATTACACGTGCGTTTCTTTGTTGGAGAAGGTGCCGAACTTACAGAGTATATGCACTGACATGCCCCGTATAGGTAGACTTTGAGGAGCCACAGCTTGACTCACAAACCATAAGGTGCAGAGTTCTGACCTGCCCTTTTGTGAATGATCTTGTTGAGTTTTGGATTCAATGGTTAGTCCGCAGAATGTCGAAGAGGGTTTGGCGATGTAGTTAGATTTGTTCTTGTTGAAAATGTGCATTCCCCGGCATCTGAGTGACACAAATAACGCTAATGGATTACCCTGCCATACTGTGAAGTTGACCATGTCTTGCTGCACGGAGATGTTGTTTGTCATACTTTCTCAAGAGTTGCAAAACTGGGCACCCAGCTTCACAACAGAGATGCTGCCTGTCCCACTGAGTTACTCCAGCATTTCGTGTCTAGCTTTGGTGTAAACCAGCATCTGCAGTTCCTTCCTGCAGAGCACTGTACATTGTTAAGTCCCTGTCCCACTTTCCCGAGTTATTCACGAACTCTCATGAGTTTTCCCCTTGATTCGAACTCGGAGAATTATGGTAATAGCCGTTCGTAGGTACTTGGGGCTATTGTTTTAACTCGTGGACATTTTTCAACATGTTGAAAAAACGTCCCGACTTACCTGATGCCCCGAGTTCCTATGGCTGGCATTATGAGCCGCTACGAAACATCCACGGCCTCCTACAGACTCGCTACTTACATTACCCGACATTCCCCGAGTTCGAATCAAGGGGAAAACTCGGAAGAGTTCATGAGTAACTCGGGAAAGTTGGACAGGGCCTTTACTTTGTCAGCAATTCTTCAGTAAATCTGTCAATGAGAAACACAGTTGTGGCAGATGCCCAGTGCATTTACCACATCAACATTGGCAATAGAAATTACTATTGGATCCCACCAAAGAAAGTGACGGAGCTGGCTTGGAACATATTTGTTGGTATTAAGGTCGCTGAGGACAACAGCATCGAATCTCTTTCACTGGATCAGAAGGTAAGAAAATCCAGCCATATTCACATTGATCAGTCATTCAGTGAATTTCCTTTCTTTGTTTCATTACCAACTTTTCTCTGGCATTGCACAGTATCCTCCACATGTTGGACAAGAGGTCACACACCCACAGACAGTCAAGCATACAAGTGGAAGTTAATCTAACGTCTGTGCATAATATTGTAAACAGGCAGTAATTGTCGGGGCTGGATTCTCATGTAACTCCAGAGACACCGGCGCAGGGTGGGAAGAGAACATTTTACTTTGTGGTTGTGCAAAAAAATTGTCACTGCTCTGTGCTTACGTGACAATAAAGAACCATTGTACCATTGAACAATTGGGAGGCCGTGGTATGGGTGGGAAGGGTAGGAAGAATGTCTCCAAGTGAGGGGAAGTTGTTTGTTTAGAGAAGGGTATTAGAGGCAAAAGACATGTTCAATCAAAGAGGGCATTGAGATTTATGAGGTGGAGACATAATGCGCATGATCCTGTAATGAAGAATGTTATTCATCCTCATGTGAAGCTCATTCTAATACTGCACAAGCAGTAGAATCCTGTTTGGAGAGACAAAGGAACCCATGGAAGCAATGTTTTAGTTTTAGTTTTAGAGATACAGCGCCGAAACAGGCCCTCCGCCCACCGGGTCCTTGCCGACCAGCGATCCCTGCACACTAACACTATCCTACACACACTAGGGACAATTTTTACATTTACCAAACCAATTAATCTACAAACCTGTATGTGTTTGGCATGTGGGAGCAATCCAAAGATGTCGGAGAAAACCCTCGCAGGTCACAGGGAGAACGTACAAACTCCGTACAGGCAGCACACGTAATCGGGATCGAAACCCGGGTCTCCGGTGCTACAAGCGCTGTAAGGCAGCAACTCTCCTGCTGCGCCACCGTGCTGACCCAATGATTGGAGATGATCATGGCAGCAATATGTTCAAGACTCTGAGAGGAAAGATTCAGTGAAGAGGCAATGGCTTGCAGCACGGAGACGTCGAGGTTATGTTGCGAAAGTGATGATGATAGAACAGCTTTGACATTTCATGTCATATCATGCAGCCGACACTTTGTTTCCAAGGATATCAAAAGTCATGCTTAAAGTCTTGATTAAAAGCAAAGCATGTAATCTATAACAACAAAAAATTGAGCTTACAAGGACATTTCAAATGACTCCACCCCATCTTAAAAGTATATTGTGGTTGTATTCATCTGACTTTTCTCCTTTGGAATGTAAAAAATATTTTTGTACATATATTGTGGAAGACTCAAATGTTTCAACATAACTGCATCATATTTAACAATTAAATCTTGTCTGAGCACTTGTCTCTGCCTAAATAATTAATTTGCTCTGAAGAACTGCAAAAGAAATGTACAGTTTGAAATTGGAAATATCTTCAGTATGTAAGTGGAGTCTTGTGGAAGATAATTTGGCATCCAGTTTATGAAATGGAGGAGATAATTACATGTAAGTAATATTTTTACGGATTCACTCAACTGAGTTTGAAGCGACTGGGTGCTCTTGTTTGTTTCGTGTAAATTGGGAGCTTCAGCAGTCTTTATAATTGATTAGACATTCTGAATGGCAATATCACCATTATATGTAAAAGCTCACTTGTTTCACAAATTACATTTAAAGAATGTTGCGATCTTTAAAATATGCTTTGTATGTTGTTTTGGAATCACATTATTGTTATTTGTTTATTCCGTTGTGCTACTGCAAGTAAAGGGCCTGTCCCACTTGTGCGATTTTTTTTGCGACTTGCCGACATGTCGTGGAGTGACTCCTCTATGGTCATGAGTAGCCCCCCAAAGAGTCGTACCTTTTTCTGGTCGCCGCTGGATTTTCAACATGTTGATATTTTTCGGCGACCTGCTGCGACTATGACGGGTGCCGCCAAGTCGCCGAAAAAAATTGCGTAAGTAGAACAGGCCCTTCAGAATTTCATTGTTCTATCCGGGACATATGAAAATAAAACACTCTTGACTCTCTATCACTATTGAGGCTTGAGGAAGAGAAAATCTTAAACAAACTGTAAGAACATCTTTCTGGATGTTGGCTGTTTGGTATGTGAAGTTAATTTTGAGAAGTCATCATGAAAGCTGATTTCAGAATGAAATAGAACAGGGACACCATGTTACTGGGTTGGTAATGTGCAGGGTTGTGCTAATGATCTGATAGCACGATGGATTCAACTAATTAAGGATATAAATTCTGAATGGCAATATCACCATTATACGTAAAAGCTCACTTGCTTCACCAATTTCATTTAAAGAATATTGCGATCTTTAAAATATGTTTTGTATGTTTCTTTGGAATTGCATTATTGTTATTTGTTTATTAAATGGTCCAGCAAGCTGTGCAGTTCATGAGCAGATTGGCAATATATGCTGGCCTTGCCCCTGAAGCCCACGCTCGATAAAAAATGTTTCCCTTTAATAAGGTTTCAGTTATCAATGAGTCATGGAGATTTCAATCTGTTCTCTTTGCAATGTTATTACATCGCTGTTAAAGGGTACATTTGAAGAAATACAATACCATTCTTTGGAATAATGCACGAAGTGCTGAAAATACTCAGCTGCTGTGAAAAGCAGCTGTGAAAATGCGAAACAAAATGAACTTTTCAGACCAAAGGCCATTCATTAGAACTGCGGAAGAGAAAAAATAAGTTTGTTTTAAATTGTGGAGGTTGGAAGGGATGTATAGGATAGTGAAATCTCAGTGTTTCTCTGGCCACAGTGTTTCTGACATTTTCTATTTTTAATCAGTTTTTGACTTTGTCTATTCCTTGAAACTGATTCTCAAAGTTTACTCCTATAGATAACCCGTGTTATTGTCCCTGCTTTAGTGCTGAGGATTTCCCCAATGAAATTCCATGCATGTTACTTTCCTCCAAGGTTTCCGTCACCTCCTAAAGGATCCCACCACTGAATACACTTTCCTATCTCCGCCCCTTTCCAGTTTCCACAGGGATTTCTCCCTCCACAACTCCTTGGTTCACTCACCCATTCCCACCCATACCACCAATGGCTCCATGGTTGTTTATCATCACATATGCACAGTGCAGTGAAATTCTTTTGCACAACCACTAAATCCAGTCGCCACAATTTTGGCGCGGTTTGTAACAAAGAAAAAACCTCAGGAAACACAACAGTCCACAGTGCAAAGTCCAGTCTAGGAGTTGGAATTCCTGGAGCACCTCACATCCAGGTAAACCAAGGTAAGCCTGACCCGACGTCCCTCCCCTCTCCTCTGCTGACCACGTCTGTGTCCCGAGGTGCCTCCTGCAGCCGACCTTGAAGGTGCCGGAGGCAATACCCAGTCCCTTTCCTACCGGCTCACTCTTCGCGCCCATTGCCACCTGCGGCTCCCTCCTCGACTCTCCGCTCTTCAAGGCTATGAGCTTTCCCCGCATATTGCCACTGGATTGCTGTTCTCCTCGGCTGCTGGGCCCTGTCCAAGGCAATCCATGTTCGTCCCTGTCCAGCTTGTCTTTGTTCTTGTCGGTTATTTTGGCCACTGCGCTTGAACTTGTTTGTAAGGGCGGACGGACGGGTCTGGCCATGCCAGCTGCTGCGTCCACTCTGGCACGACTATGCAGCGGCCACCGGGAGCTCCCATATCATACTTATCTCCCGTAACACCAGCAACTGAGGGGAGCAGTTATGTACTATGTTTACATATTCTGTTGTGCTGCAGCAAGTAAGAATTTAATTGTCCTATCTGGGACATATAACAATAAGACTTTCAGAAGGCTTTCGACAAGGTCCCACATAAGAGATTAGTATACAAACTTAAAGCACACGGTATTGGGTGTTCAGTATTGATGTGGATAGAGAACTGGCTGGCAGACAGGAAGCAAAGAGTGGGAGTAAACGGGTCCTTTTCACAATGGCAGGCAGTGACTAGTGGGGTACTGCAAGGCTCAGTGCTGGGACCCCAGTTATTTACGATATATATTAATGATTTGGACGAGGGAATTGAATGCAACATCTCCAAGTTTGCGGATGACACAAAGCTGGGGGGCAGTGTTAGCTGTGAGGAGGATGTTAGGAGGCTGCAAGGTGACTTGGATAGGCTGGGTGAGTGGGCAAATGCATGGCAGATGCAGTATAATGTGGATAAATGTGAGGTTATCCACTTTGGTGGCAAAAACAGGAAAGTAGACTATTATCTGAATGGTGGCCGATTAGGAAAAGGGGAGGTGCAACAAGACCTGGGTGCCATGGTACACCAGTCATTGAAAGTAGGCATACAGGTGCAGCAGGCAGTGAAGAAGGCGAATGGTATGTTAGCATTCATAGCAAAAGGATTTGAGTATAGGAGCAGGGAGGTTCTACTGCAGTTGTACAGGGTCTTGGTGAGACCACACCTGGAGTATTCCGTACAGTTTTGGTCTCCTAATCTGAGGAAAGACATTCTTGCCATAGAGGGAGTGCAGAGAAGGTTCACCAGACTGATTCCTGGGATGTCAGGACTTTCATATGAAGAAAGACTGGATAGACTCGGCTTGTACTCGCTAGAATTTAGAAGATTGAGGTGGGATCTTATAGAAACTTACAAAATTCTTAAGGAGTTGGACAGGCTAGATGCAGGAAGATTGTTTCCGATGTTGGGGAAGTCCAGAACTAGGGGTCACAGTTTAAGGATAAGGGGGAAATCTTTTAGGACCGAGATGAGGAAAACATTTTTCACACAGAGGGTGGTGAATCTCTGGAATTCTCTGCCACAGAAGGTAGTTGAGGCCAGTTCATTGACTATATTTAAGAGGGAGTTAGATGTGGCCCTTGTGGCTAAAGGGATCAGGGGGTATGGAGAGAAGGCAGGTACAGGATACTGAGTTGGATGATCAGCCATGATCATATTGAATGGCGGTGCAGGCTCGAAGGGCCGAATGGCCTACTCCTGCACCTATTTTCTATGTTTCTATGTTTCTATAAACTCTCTTGACTCTTGAGCAGGCCCGGGTACTTTTCCCCTGCAAACGCAGGAAATGCAACACCTGTCCTTGTACCTCCACCCTCAACTCCATCCAGGGGCCCCGCCAGTCCTTTCTGTTTAGCCCGATGTTCACATGTTCGCTGAATAATTATGCTCAGTCTGGCTAAGCCGACGGGATCTCCCATTTATGAACTATTCCAATTCCCTTTCCCACTTCCCTTTCTGTCCTGGGCTCCCTCCATTGACAGAGTGCAATTGGCCATATGCAAATTGGAGGAACAGTACCTCATATTTTGCTTGGGTCCCTTACACCGCAACGATATGAACAATGAATTCTCAAATTTAACTTAATCTCATACTCCGCTCCCTTCCCTCCATCCCATTCCTCCACCCTGGTCATTTCACCCGTTCCCCAGTTCTCCACATTGTTTCTCTTTTGAGATCACACCCTCACTAGCCAACAATGGTTGAGAAGGAGTTTCTTCCCAGAGGCAATTCGGACTGTAAACGCCTATCTCACCAGGGACTAACTCTACAGAACGTTTTTCCTTCCATTATTGACTATGTAAAAGAATATGTGTGTTATGATTGTGTTTATAATTTGTTTGGTTGTTTTGTTGTTTGTCTTTTGCACAAAAGTCCGCGAGCATTGCCACTTTCATTTCACTGCACATCTCGTATGTGTATGTGACAAATAAACTTGACTTGACTTGACTTGACCCTGTCTGAGTTCATTTGTGGCTTAGCCTGATCAGTCCTGGTCTTTAGTCTGCTCCAGATCCTCACCTCCTCACCCTCTATTTTCAGTCTGATGATTAACTCCTGACCTGAAACATCGCTCATCCTTTGGCTCCAGAGATGCTGCCTGGCCCACTGAGTTACTCCAGCACTTTGTGTCTATCTTTGGTGTAAACCTGCATCTGCAGTTTGTTTCTATATGTTACTTTCTCACTGGGCACAAGATTAGATCAGTGATTTTTATTTTTTCAGCCTTGGTCACTCAGCCGCCTTCTGTTGCCCTATTTTGTGTCTGTAATCCGGAGTGATGAGGGATGTGGTAGAAAATTCCAAACATCAGTGTGTCGGCGTCCACAGCAGTGAGGCCTGAGTCATGACTCTGGAATGCCAGCCAGCGCATAACATAAACATGCATTTCCTCAGGCCTGGCTCCACTTGTTCACTGTTTAGTTCACCAGTGGGTTTCACAGATGTGGAATATCCCAGCCTGAGCTCAGGTATGTCTTTGCTTTGTTCATCTCAATGGGAAGTTTACCCTCCTGCTTTCTCAGGAGAATGGTGTGAAATGCAGCTGAGGGGATAAGTGGAAAGAAATGCTGCCATGGAGTATTCCCTTTGTTCTTGGGCAGCTCCTTAAGATTGAGGATGACTTGCTGCCATTCCACCCATGCGGGTAGTGTGATAACAGACTGACCAGTGTGGGATTAGCAGACTCTTCCACTGACAGAATGTGTCACAGAAGGGATGCAGCAAGTGGGTCCTGACCCAAAACTTCACTTATTCCTTCTCTGCAGAGATGCTGTCTGACCCGCTGAGTTACTCCAGCTTTTTGTGTCTATCTTCCATTGACAAGACAGGAGGTGACAAGCGGGGTGGTTGGTTGGATAGTTTGTGAGATTACTTTTGTGTGACTGAGCACACTCGCTCTGCTGACTTTTGTGTGAAATGATGCACCCTTTTTGTTTACGTTTGTGAGATGGTGAACCCTTTCTGCGGACTTTTACAAGAAGTGGTGCATGCTTACAGCTGACCTTTGTGCCAGAGTGAGAGATGTTGACCTTTTTCTCAGTTAATCCAAGGTTGCATTGGCATAGGGTGGGCGATGGTGACATTCATCATCACCATCCAACTGGCAACCAGGAACAAACGGCAGGAGGCAGGGATCAATGCTGGCACGTTTGTTGATTGTAATACATAAACTGACTTGTATGAGAATGTTCTTTGTGTGGGGGGGGTGGGGGGGGGGGGGGGGGGGGGGGGTGTGGGCAGAAGGACGGTAGATGGAATTTAATTGAGACGTGCAAAGAAATGCACTTTGGGAAGTCAAATTCTGAGAGGCCATATGGAAGACATGGTTCTTAGGAGCATTGACGTACAGAGAGAGAGAGCAAGTCCTTAGCTCCTTGAAAGTTATAACATGTGTAATGATAAAGGCTTTTGATATTCTTGCCATCTTAGGCTGAGGCATTGAGTATAGGAGTTATTACAGTCGTCCTAAACTCTGGCTATGCCACACTTAGAGCATTGTGCCCAGCTCTAGTTGTTGCTCCACAGGAGAGATGTGGTAACATTAGGGAATGAAGAAGAGGCTTACCAGGATGTTGTTCGGAGTGGAAGGCTACAGTTATAAGGATAGGCTGAGTTTATTCTTTTATAAAGTTTATTCTATAACTTTTCCATCTAACCCGTGTAGTACAATGCACTGAATGGTCTTCTGTGCTGTGTGATTTTATCCAAGGACCCCAGCAGCCCTTCCAGGTGAGACAGAGAGTTTCA
This sequence comes from Leucoraja erinaceus, assembly GCF_028641065.1. Classification (NCBI taxonomy): domain Eukaryota; kingdom Metazoa; phylum Chordata; class Chondrichthyes; order Rajiformes; family Rajidae; genus Leucoraja; species Leucoraja erinaceus. The sequence goes on from NC_073390.1 coordinate 8,573,465, forward strand.
TGGGAATCCATTCAAACCTTGTTTAGTATATTCTGTGCTCCTGATGTGAGCTCCTTAACATCGGCAAGAACAAGTGTAGACTTCTCGACCAATTTGCCCAATACTTCTACCAAGGCCTGCTGGATTTCTGAGTTGTTAACCATTGTAACTCACCTTTCCATTCCAACCTTTCCATTACCAGAGTGAGGCCACATGCAAAATGAACACCTCATATTCCACTAGATGTAGCTTACAACCCAACGGTATGACTCATCCAATTTCAAGTAAATCCTGCGTACACCCTCTCTCTTTCCCACGGCCCCTCACCCTGATGTGCACCCATTTCTCCCATCATCTCAGGTAGACAAAAGTGCTGGAGAAACTCAGCGGGTGCAGCAGCATCTATGGAGCGAGGGAAATAGGCAACGTTTCGGGCCGAAACCCTTCTTCAGTCATCTCCTCCCCCCCTCACAGTCCTGTTCCTTTCCACCCACATCCCTCTCTCCAGCGTTATGTTTCACTCCTCTTCTCCTCTCCTTATCTGACCCTTTTCCCCCTCTAATCTTTACCGATTACTATACCCATCTGCCAACGAAACCCCCGTCATCTGTACCAACCTATCATTACCATGCTTTGTCCTGCCCTCACTGCTCTTTTCCCTTTTTCGCGCCCCTGTCAGTCTGAAGAAGAGTCCTGACCCGAAACGTCGCCTGTCCATTCTCTCCTCAGATACTGCCTGACCTGCTGAATCTTCCAGCAACTTGTATTTTTGCTCAAGATTACAGCATCTGCAGTTGCTTGTGTCTCTCTTAATTTACAACTGTCTGTGGATGAACACAGTTGATTTTGAATTCTTGCTACAAATATATTAACTTAAATCAGAAACACGGGCCATTCGCTCTTGAATCCACATTAAATGCCCGAGTAACTTATGCAGCGTCAAAACCAATTAGCAATTTCGTTTTCACATCTAGATTTTGATCCTGCAGGCAAACTGACCTGAGTCAAAGCTGTGGGTTTTATTTGCAATGTTTTATTAAAGGCTTGCTTTTCCACTGAGATAAATTTGGATCCTTTTTTTTGCTGGAATTGAATTCTGTGAATGCAAATCCTTTGTGGGTAACCCATCAATGTGAAAGATGATCGATTCTCAGGCTCGTTCAAAAGCTTTGGAGGGACACGGGTAATTTAACCATTGTAAACATTGCCTTCTCAGCATCATTGGCAGTACTCCAGTGCTTCCATTAGCTGAAGAATGCCAAGAACTTGAAGACTATAGGGAGTGAACTATATTATCACGCGAGCAAGATGTCTCGAGCTAGGACCACCCTCTCCAACTGTGATGTATAAGGGACATATACACATACACACATACACATACTGTGATGTATAAGGAACACGAAAGATGTCTCTAGTGTTGATGATGTAAGGATAGCTGACAACATGACAGCTAATGGAGCGGACATTATATTTTCACACCTTAAAGTGGCATATCATAAATTAAATAAATGTATTCGTTGTAGAACTCAAATAATCAGAGAGAATTAGCTGAGCACAATGTCACATTGTCATGATATCATGCTCCAATGACATAAAATCGGTGAAGTGAATTTAGAACTCAGGCCAGTACTTTAAATCTGCCAAATTCCTTTTATCATCATAATTAGTTGTAGCTAATGGAGAGAACTGTTTAACTGACTGGTGAAGACTGCATTGTGTTGTGTTCAGCAAATTGGGTGTTACCTTCCAAGTGCTTGCCTTTACTTGTCTGAGGTATGCTGTTGCATTGTAATCTCACATTTAATCACTTGCGAGATGTATTGCATAGTTTCTGCCCATGGAAAGCAATCAACTGCAGACTCAATTAGTTGCATCAACCTCTGATAAATAATGGGAGTCCCACTGAGGGAATTACGTTGCTTTGGTTTCTGACCCACTGCTGGAACAATTGTACACCACAAAGCATAATCATAAAATAGACACATAAAGCTGGAGTAACTCGGTGAGTCAGCATCTCTGAGAGAAAACAAGATACGTTTTCAAGAGAGTTAAGGGGCTGTCCCACTGCGGCGACCTAATTTGTGAGTTTAGAAGAGTTTAGGAGAGTTTGAAAAGATGTCATGTTGAAGACCTCCTTCGACTATGTAAGAAGACCTCCTTCGACTATGTTGATGACTATCTACGACTACCTTCGACTAACTTCAACTACCCTCGATTACCTACAAATGACATGCTACGACCTACTAAGACCTACCGACTAATCCTACGAGTAAAGAAAGTATCAATTTTTTCCATGGCGACTATTTTTTTACTTGCGGGCATTTTTCAACGTGTTGAAAAATACACCACGACCTAGCTGAGGCTTCCCCTTGAGCACGAAGGAGAGTTACAAAGACCTCCTAGGACCTCGTATCGACAATGCAGTGAGTATGAGTCAAGGGCAAACTCACCAGAACTCTAGGATTAGGTAGCAGCAGTGGGGCAGCCCCTTTAGATTTAACTCTTAGGGCTAAAGGAATCAAGGGATATGGAGAAAAAGCAGGGACAGGGTACTGATTTTAGATGATCAGCCATGATCATATTGAATGTCGGTGCAGGCTCAAAGGGCCGAATGGCCTTCTCCTGCAACTATTTTCTGTGTTTCCATGTTTCTATGAATAGGTGATTTCACCTATTCCTTTTTTCCAGAGATGCTGTCGGACCCACTGAGTTACTCCAGCTTTTTGTGTCTATCTTTGGTTTAAACCAGCATCTGAAGTTCCTTCCTACACGAAGCAAAAATCATTCCAGTTCCATAATCTGAAGTTTTGTTTATGAACTTAATTTTAAACTGCTTATTACCAGTGAGGTTTCTTCCAACCTCCTGCTCCTTGGCTAATATCAAATTCATTTGGTTGAAGGAAACTAAAGAGTGAATTCATGTCCAGAACTCTGAAAGGCTTGGTCAATGTACAATGTACAATGCACAGACCATGTGTCATCAACTACTCATGGAATATTTCCAACATTTTCTATTTGAATATTCCTCAGAAACTAAGAAGCGGAAAGTATCCAAACATCACGAGGTCAAACAAGGATTGCTTATTTTGATGAAGGGTAGTACTTTAACAAGTCGTCACAAAAAAGATTCCACAATCAAAATATTGATGAAAATTAATTTAATCCTTCATTTGTTAAATATCTTGGAGAGAGAATAATTTTATTCCAAAGTGTAGTTTAGAGATACAGCTTGGAAATAGGCCCTTCAGCCCACTAAGTCCATGCTGACTATTGATCACCTGCTCACATTAGTTCAATGTTATCCCATTTTCTCATCCACTCCCTACACATCTTACAATTAACCTACAAACCCATACGTCTTTGCGATGTGGAAGGAAATGAGCACCTGGAGGAAACCTACTTTGTCACAGGGGGAACATGCAAACTCCACGCAGACAGTTGGTCAGGATCAAATTCAGTCTCTGGTGCTGTGAGGCTGTGGCTTTACCAGCTGCTCTACTGTGCACTTCTAAACTGCAGTGTGATAATGACCAGATGATTTGTTTTAACAGTATGGACTAACGGATAAATAGTGGCCAGAATACTTGAGGATAATCTGCTCTCCTCTGATGAGTGGCACGGTGGCACAGCGGTAGAGTTGCTGCCTTACAGCGCTTGCAGCGCCGGAGACCCGGGTTCGATCCTGACTACGGATGCTGTTTGTATAGAGTTTGTACGTTCTCCCTGTGACCGTGTGAGCTTTCTCCGAATTCTTCGGTTTCCTCCAACACTCCAAAGGCGTACAGGTTTGTAGGTAAATTGGTTTGGTAAAATTGTAAATTGTCCCCAGTGTGTGTAGGATAGTGTTAGTCCGGGATCACTGGTTGGTGTGGACTCGTTGGGCTGAAGGGCCTGTTTCTGCACTGTATCTCTAAAAATAATCTTCACAGCAGATATATCATCTCGTCCTGTCCCTCTTAGGATATTTTGTAGGCAACTGCAGGCGACTAGTTTGTTGCCACATGTTCGCCGGTGGTTGCCGGGAGTAGTCTCCTCAGTCGCGCAAAATGGCGTAGCGTCTTCCTGGTCGCCGCTAAATTTTCAACGTTGAACATTTTTCGGCGGAAGTGGGTTTGACGCCAATGAGCGTAGCTTGACGTAGGTGCTGTCATAGGGTGTCGCCAGGCCGATGTAGGTTGTCGTAGGCGTTTTTTCGGCGACCTGCTATAACTGTGACAGTCGCCGGCAGTTGCCTAAAATATCGCCAAGTGGGACAGGCCCATAAAGCAGTAATGGCCCTGTCTCACAGTGTGAGTTGACCCACGAGTGACCCCAAGTGAAAGACTCATGGTTGTGTACGAGATCCCAAGTTTATGATCAAGAGTTTAACCCACGGGTATGGCTAAGTTTGCCATTTACTTGTCATTTCTGCGATGTTCCAAGTTCCTCTCCCGAGTTACTCTTGAGCCGACAACGTCTACCGACGTGTTGAAAAATCCTCACATGGTAAAAATGACTTTGTTTTATTTAACTTAAAGTGTGGATTTATTTTTTCATTTTAGTGTAAGTAATTTCATTGCATCTGTCTTTTTTTTAAAAAGTGGTTATCATGCATCTGCTTATCTGATGGTACCTCAAAAATTGCCATTGAGTGCTTTGCATTGTCTCTTTTATTGCCTGAACTTAGGTTTGTGCTCCATTTCTCAGCTGAATGAGAGTATATACTGGAAATACTTATTTGTGCTTTATTTGTTAATTTGCATGTTTGAGATTTGCAGTGTCTCGGATGAGCTGGACTTTAGCAGGGCAGAGACAGCAGTGGCGGGTATCCAAGAGTGTTCTGCCGCCTACCCGTTCTCTCTCTCCACTCGCTGCCTGCTAACTAATAAGCAACCGCTAGACGCTATCCTTCTTGAAAGTCCCACCCCTTCCCTATCGCTGCAATCTGCCCCAGACCCGCAAAACTTTAACGCTGGAGTAACTCAAGCAGCTCAGGCAACTTCTCTGGAGAGAAGGAATGGGTAACATGAAAGGATTGTAACCGAACGGCACTGGCACTGCATGAACCATTGGCAGCCAGGATCAGGTAACATCACCATTACCAGCAAACATGTAATACTAAAACATAGTCATTTGCTCCTCTTGAACAAATTCTCATACCCTCCCTTTCTATCTCTCCAGCTAGACAGTCCATAGGAAACGGCAGTGTTAAAAACAAGTTGTTTTAAAATAAGATATAAAAATAAAATGTAAGATATTGAAATGGATATGGACACAAAATGCTGGAGTAACTCGGAGGGACATGCAGCATCTCTAGAGAGAAGGAATGGGTGAACTGGGAATGGGGTGGGGGGGGGGGGGGAATGGAGAGAGACGGAAAGCTAGTTTTTACTTGATGGAACTAATCTCCCAGGTTACTGTTCTCTGTCCAGCTGCCGAGTTCAGAATGCTGACGAGTTAACACGGTCGACTCAAGAGTCACTAAGATAAACTCACGGGCCACCAAGTTCTTACAACGAGTTTAAATATTTCAATTTTTAACTGCAACAGTAAATTTGACTCGTCGAAAACTTTAAACGTGTTTGAAATTTTTCAAGAGTTAACAAGTTTCACGGGTACCTGCCGTTAGCGCCACGAGTCGCTAAGTTGCGTCCGCGAGTTCCGATGTTCCCGTACGTGATTACCACGAGTTTAATTTGTTTTAAACTCGGGGTCACTCGTGGGTCGACTTGCACCATGAGATAGCGCTTAACTCTTAGCTTGTGGACACTCTCCTTAACTGTCTTAGAATCACTGCCGTGAAGTCAACCGTGCTACTTACAGTCATTGAATATCAAAATGAACTCTCCGGAATAAAAGTATAAAATGCTGGAAACCCTCAGCGGGTCGGATTGCATTTAAGGAAAGAGAAACAGAGTTGATGTTTCAGTTCTGGAATATTAACAGTTTTTCTCCCCATGGTGCTGAGTGCTTCCAGCATTTTCTGTTTATATTTTAGTGCTATCAGTGGAGTCAAATGTAACAATAAGTACAAATGCATTTTTTTCACGCTAGGAGGTCTCTTAACTTGCCTCAATCTAAACACTCACTACTCATTTCTGACAGTCAGGCCTGCTGCTGGATCACCCTTGGGCAGCACCTGTGTCCAACTGGAGCAGTGGCAATTGTTTAATACGCTGGAGGACAACATTAATGAATGTCTGGAAGCCACTTTGGGCATTTGAGGGCAAATTCTCTGTGCCGTTAGGCCAGAGGCCCTCCGGATACAGGCAGTCCGTCATTGAATATCAGGATGCCGCCAGCATTCTAGTGGCCCTCAGGTAGCACGTCTAGGGCCTGGGATGAGAGTGAGGAATGACAGGACCAAGGCTTGATGTTGGGTGCGCGGGATGGGGGAGGTGTGTGGGATGTTGAATGTGAGGTAGAAGAGCTAAGTTTGGGAATTGCCCATGTTTGGTGGTGGCTTGGGGAGAAGCTAATTGAGATCCATGGGGAGGGATCAAGGATCGGGAGGGAAGTGAAGGGGTCTTGCCATGGAGTGGGATCCAGTAATTCTGTTTAATGCAGACTCCAGAGGAGCAAAAATGATTCTCCGATATATTCAGGCAATTTACTTACCTTCTTCTTAGGCCCAGTAAATTATGTTGCCTGCACTGATGTTGATACTGAATGCTTCAGTTATCTACTCTTGAGAGATCTAAAAAAAATACTCTTAGCCCTGATAGAAAAATCATGTAACATTTGATGCCATGTTTTGCATTAGTGGAAATTGCTCAAGGTTTGCATTGAGGTTTAACTGAAGAAAATGTTAAAAAGATAAACTAAAGCTCTTTTCTGGAGTCAAACCATTTTTTCAGATCATGCCAGCATATGACAAGGTATGATTAATGCTCAACTCTTTACTTCATTGCATTGGGACTGCTTTACACAGGCAGGTCACCAGTGAGAAACCAATATTAATCAGCGGGGAGGGATGTTAGGATTGGGGGTTTGAATCATAATCTAGTGTTCAGGCACATCTGTTGACTTGTAACAAGCAGTTTAGGGATTAAGGACTATGGGCAGTCCACACGGCTTCTTTCTGTGCAATGGAATCAATGAATGAGCCAAGTGCCATTGAGGATCATCATCGGCGGTCACTCAAAGCGAGTATGACTGTCCTCTCATGGAGGACGCCTGTGCGTGACTTTGTTTGACGTGGAGAGACTGTTGCACAGACAGCCACCACATGGTCTGGGTCAGGATCCAGTGGCATGGAATCCAAGACAACCGGGGACCCTTTTCTGCTGCAGCCTTCATCCGCCTTCCCAGCCATTGTGACGCTCCACTAAAGTCAGCCAACATCCTCCGCCTGTTCCACCGTTGAGGTCTTGGTTGGATTGCTCTTTGTCAGAGTCCTTCACCTTGACCTTACCGCCATGGGTGATCCTACCAGGAGCATAGCTCCAGACGGCATCGCTCTCAGGATCTCAGGACCATGCAAGCTTCTCCACCACGACAAGGTGACAATCCATGGAGAAGATTGAGGATGACGCATGATTATTTGCATTATAAGAGATGACCATGCCTCAGGACTAAGGATGGACATTTATACCACCTGGAGACCTTATACATTCAGGACAGTAGAATGTAAATGGAATGTCTTGTAGCAACTGTAATAATATTTGATTGCACAATTAAGGCTGTGACTGCCCTTTGCAGAAGGACACTCTCCGTAAACTAGCTGAAGAACCTGCCCGAGCTGCTGAGATTTCACAGCATATTCTGTTGTCGTTTAAAACAGCTTTGCTGTGTTTTAAAGGCACCTTATGTTTTCCATTTGGTGGCAACTCTTGTTGTGCTCCCAATATGTGTAATGCAACTGGGATATCACTAAATTAGTGTCATTCATTTAGTCATAGAGTCATAGAGTTATACAGCGTGGTAACAGGCCCTTTGGCCCAACTTGCCCTTGCCAATCGACATGCCCGTTCTACACTAACCCGCCTGCGCTTGGCCTATAAACCTCTAAACCTATCCTATTCACATACCTGTCTAAATGCTTCTTAATATTATGATAGTACCTGCCTCAACCACCTCTTCTGGCAGCTTGTTCCACACCCCCACCACCCTTTGTGTAAAAAAGTTACCCCTCAGGTTTCAATTAAATCTTTCCCCCCTCACCTTAAACCTATGTCCTCTGGTTCTCGATTCCCCCACTTTGCACAAAAGACTGTGCATTCATTTAATCTATTCCTCTCATGATGTTGTACACTTCTACAAGATCACCCCTGACTTTTGAAGGGCAATGTGCCAAAAGGCGTTTTGACCACCCTATCTCCCTGTGATGCCACTTTCAAGGAACTATATACATGGATCCTTCTCTCCACACTCCCCAGAGCCCTACCATTCACTGTGTAGGTGCTGCCCTAGTTAGTCCTAGTTAGCATCACTTCACATTTCTCTTTATTAAATTTGATTAACTTTCCTCAGACCACCTGGCCAACCGATCAAGATCTTGATGCAATTTCCGACGACCATCTTCACTATCTACAATACCACCTACTTTAGTGTCATCTGCAATCTTGCTAATCATGCCATGTACATTATCATCCAAATCATTTATGTAGATGACGAGCAGCAATGGGCCCAGCACCAAACCCTGCGGCACACCATTATTCACAGACCTGCAGTCCGAGAAGAAACCTTCCACCATTGTCCTCTACTTCCTTCCATGAAGCCAATCCATTCACCTATCTTTCCTTGGATTCCCTGCTTTCAAACCTTCCAAAGCAGCCTACCATGTGGAATTTCATCCAATGTCTTGCTGAAATCCCTATATACAACATCTACAGATCTGCACTCATCAACCTTTTTGGTGACATCTTCAAAAAAATCAATCAGTTTTGTGAGACACGATCTCCCGTGTACAAAACCGAGCTGACTATTCCTCATCAGCTCTTGTTCATCTAAATGCATGAGCACAGATGTTTGGCTCACTGACCTGGGTTTGGCTCACTGACCTGGGTTTGGCTCACTGACCTGGGTTTGGCTCACTGACCTGGGTTTGGCTCACTGACCTGGGTTTGGCTCACTGACCAGGGTTAGGCTCACTGACCAGGGTTAGGCTCACTGACCTGGGTTAGGCTCACTGACCTGGGTTAGGCTCATTGGCACCTCGCCCGTATTTAATGTTGGCTTGAAAATCACAGCCAGATCACCTGCAATTTCCTCTCTAGCTTCCACAGTGTCTTCCAATATATCTCATCAGATCTGTGAGATTTGTCAACCTTTGTATGCATCAGCATCTCCTCGACCACAATGCCGACTGCTCGCAAGCTACTTCCATTGCCTGCCCCAAGTTCCCAAGTCCTCATGCCCTAATCCACAGTAAAAACAGAGGAGAAATACTCACTGAAGGCCTTGCCCATCTCTTGTGGCTCTACACAGAGTTGACTGCTTTGATCCCAGGGAGGGCCCATTCTACCCCTTGTTCCCCTTTTTCCCTTCATATACTTCTAAAATCTCTTGGGATTATCCTTAATATTATCTACCAGAGCTATCTTCTATCCTTTTTTTACCAATCTGATTTCATTTTGTAGCTTGCTCCTCATTGCTGAAACTCCTTTAGGGATACTCTTGATCTCAGCTGCCTATACCTGCCGCACACCTCCTTCTTACTCTTGACCAGAGCCTCAATTTCCCTTGTCATCCAAGCTTCCTTATGCTCACCTGCCTTGCCCTACACTATAACAGGAACATGCATGTCCTGGACTCTTGACAGCACACATCTAAATACATTCCACTTTCCTGACGTTCTTTTTCCTTCAAACAACCTGCTCCAAGCAACTTGAGTGAGTTGCTGTCTAATATCTTCAAAGTTGACCTTGCCCCAACTTAGAATTTTAACTCGTGTGCCCATTCTGTCTCTATCCATAACTATATTAAATCTAATAGAACAGTGGTCGCTGGTCCCAAAAGGCTCATCCACAAACATTTCACCCATTTGGCCCTCCCAATTTTCTAAGACGAGATCAAGGAATTCCCTCTCCCGTGTAGAGCCCTCTAAATATTGCCAGAGGAAACTTTCCTGAACACATTTGACAAATTCTTCCCCATCTAAATTTTAAATCAATATTGGGAACGTTAAAATCCCCTACTATAACAACCTTTTTGATCCTGCAGCTGCCTGCAATCTCCTGGTATATTTTCTCTTCTAATTCCCATTGACTATTTGGGGGTCTGTCAACATTATCGGCGGTCACTCGAAGTGAGTATGACTGTCCTGTCATGGAGGATGCCTGTGCGTGACTTTGTTCAACATGGGGAGACTGGTGCACAGACAGCCACCATGCGGCCCTTGACAGATCTGGGTCAGGATCCAGTGGCATGGAGTCCAAGACGACCGGGGACCCTTTTCTGCTGCAGCCTTCATCCACCTTCCCAGCCGTTGTGGCGCTCCACTAAAGTCAGCCATCATTCTCCACCTGTTACACCGTTGAGGTCTTGGTTGGATTGCTCCTTGACAGAGACCTCCCCCTTGACTTTACTGCAGGGGTGACCCTATCAGGAGCATAGCTCCAGACGGCATCGCTCTCAGGATCTCAGGACCACACAAGCTTCTCCACCACGACAAGGTGACAATCCACGGAGAAGAAACATGGGGGTTTGAAAGAGGGAAGAAATCCGCGGGGTCTGTAGTACACCCCCAACAAGATGATCATCTCTTCCTTGTTTCTTAGCTCCACCCATACTGGACAAACTATTATTAATGTCTCCTCTCACCACTACCGTGACATCCTCGGGAATCAATAATGCAACACCCCCTCCTCTTTTACCCCCACCTCTGTCTCCCCTGAAGCGTCTGCACCCTGGAACATTGAGCTGCCAGTCCTGCCCTCCTTTTAAACAGGTTTCTGTAATGGCTACAACCTCCCAGTTGCACAGAAGTAAATTGCCTCCGCATTTATCTCACCCATCCTGCATTTTTGAAATAATTCCTCAATGTCTCTACAACAATATTTCATGTGCAGTAATTCATTCTTCTTCCACATGGCCCTTTGAATAGGTACGTTTTGTTCCCAAGAGTTGGAAGTTCAGCATTTAACATAAAACGTAAAGGGATTACTGCACTTCTATTAACATTCATACAGCGAATAAAAGATGGTTCCACTCCAACCTCTGCCAACAAAACCAGTTGCAACCGGAATCTAATGCTGGTGTCGAGAGACCACATCTGAGCCAAAGTAAAGAATAATGAATTCATAAATTACAGTAAAAGCAAAATCACTCACCACACTGACAGGTTTATCATACATGAGCGTTTACAATTACAGTACATTCTCTGTCTGTGCAAAATTCTCCACACATTATTCTTGAGATTAAACAGAATTACTTTGGTGTATTTATACAGATGAGGAATTGTAAACCTCAAGGAGTCTCTTGTACTATATTCAAATCAATTTTAAAACATACCTGTACAAATGCTCAGATATGAGGGATGTAATAGGAGAAATAAATGTTTTAGACCATTCTCTTTGGAAGTAATTTTACAGAGGTTTTTATATTATGGCAAGAATCATTAATCCATGCCCAAAAGATCACATTGTGAGATAGTTGCTTTATTAGAATGTATTGTGATTTGACATTGAGCCAATCAAGCTTCCATCAACTTAAATTGTTTCACGTTATTTCTTGAGTGAAGATAAAGGTTATGAATAATCTTACAGCCTACAGTCTTGGACTCCTCAAGCTGCCAAAAAATCATAGCCATTAATTAAAAGCATGAAAGATTTGACATTCCTTTCCTGGAAAATGAGACCAGGGAAATCATGCAGGCTGTTCTTTAAACAGATACATTGAATCACACCTTCCGGGACATGCTATATAACTCTCTCCTTCTTTTCTCCTCAGTTTTTGGGCTCAGTTCCTTCTTTCATTTCTTATTCTGTAAAATATCACAAGAGGAATAGATATGGTAAATGCACAGAGTCTTTTACCCAGAGGAAGGGAATTGAGAACCAGAGGATGTAGGTTTAAAGTGAGGGGGGAAAGATTTAATAGGAACCTGAGCATATTTTACACAAATGGTGGTAGGTGTATGGAATTAGGTAGTTGAGGCAGGTACTATCACAATGTGTAAGAAACATTTAAACAAATACATGGACAGGATAGGTTTAGGGGGATATGGGTCAAATGCAGGCAAGTGGAACCAGTGTAGATGGGGCACGTTAGTTGGTGTGGGCAAGTTGGGCTGAAGGGCCTGTTTCCATGCAGTATGAATCTATGATACTCTTTTAAATGCAACAGAATAGAAAATGAAAGTAAGGAATGTGTAATTGCTGTGAAGAAATAGGTTTGTAATATGTCAAAAAAAAAGCCGCTTTTAGTTGCTCGCCAAGTTATTACCAAATTTCATAAGATTACCATCCTCACACAATCGCTATGCCAAATTCAAAGCGCAATACACTGCAGTTTCTCACAGAGGATAGTGGGTACATAGAATTAGCTGCCTGGTGAAGCAGTTGAGGCAGGTGCAATACCAACTTTTAAAATACATTTGGACAGGTTAATGCAAAGGAAAGGTTTAGATGGACATTGGCCAAGTGTAGGCAAATGGGACAAGCTTGGAATGGGCATCTTGGTTGGCATGGACATGTTGGGCTGAAGAGCCTGTTTCCATGCACTATGCATTTAGTAGTAATTTTGATCAAATGCAAAAGGCATTTAATGCTCACCTTCATTATGTTACCACAATGAGCTGCTTGTTCACTGAGCTGCTTGTAATAAACAGATGATTTCAGTGAGCCAAGGATATATCTCTTGAAGCAGATATGTTAGTGGAATTCCAAAGACGTTTGGATGTATAGGGAGTGGAGGGATATTTGCAGGTAGACAAGTGATGGTCTTGGCATCATGTTCAGCACAAATATTGTGGGCCAGAGCCTGTTCAAATGCTGTACTGTTCTATGTTCTGTTCCCTGTTGACATCAAAGGATATTTGCAGTCTCGAACCTTAATGATAAATTGTTGTGTAACGTGCTGTACGACTGCCCTGCGTAAGAAAGCACGTTATCCTCATAGCCTTGGGACACTTGACAGAACAAACTTTTGCCCTAACTCAGCACTACGTGTCTCATTCAGTAAACCAAATTATGAACAGCATAGGAGAATAAAGTGTTGCACCCAATCAGGAACTTAATATTAAATATTAAATTTGGAATGTAATAGTTGACCCCACCTATCAATTTCTAATCTCAGTTTGGCAAAGCTCAGTTAGTTCAAATCTATGAGGCTGGTCCCTGCCGCTCAACAAAGTCTAACCCATTTCTAATAATCAAGTTTACGTAGCCTCTATTATTCTACATGTCATAGATCATATAGACACGAGCAGCAGAATGTATGCATGTAAAATTAAAGACAGTAAAGAGAAAAAAATTACCAAAATATAATTCTACAAAGGAAACTGAGGAGATTAAGAATGATAAAAGAGTGAAACTATTGGATAAAAATCACTGCATTTTCATGACAGATTCTCATGCTTTTATATTCCAATTTTTTTTTTAAGCAGAAATGGTGGAGAATTTATAATTTTAAGTATCAGAGATCACATTATGCCATGAATATTTGTGCTATATAATCCGTGTCACTGGTCATGATGCTGGATAGGCAATGACTACACTGACACTTGTAGTAAGGTGAACTCACACAATGTGGTTTCTTTCATTTTTAAAGAGACGGACTGGTTCCACCAAGATGCAACACGGATCCTTTTTCCCTGTGGCTATCAAACAGTAAAACTCCTCTCCTTTCTGTCGTGGGGTAGACTGACTCCCCTTCCCCCTCCCTCTTCCCAATCTTTGCACATCCCAAATCCTGGACTTACCACTCGCACTTTAATTTCATATTTTGTGTATTTTGTGTTTTATAACTATTGGCAGACCAATTACCCTCCTGGGATAAATGAAGTTCTATCGTATCATCGCATTGTACAGTGACAAGAAGGTTTGAGTCCGTGTGAGGGAACTGTCCCTTGTCATCAGTGAGGAGTGACTGACTATCTTGGATTTGTCCCAGTAACTCAGTCTGGCCTCAAGAGGAGGTGATGGTGGTCTCAGGCTTCTTCCAAACCTGTATAAAGAGGTACAGTTGGTGGGTGGGGGTTCGGCTGGTGATAGGGTTCAGAGTGGTCCTTAGGGAGGATACATCATCACAAATCATTTGAAGCTCTTCTGCTTTTTGGATGTCAACACTTTGTTATGTTAATTTTAAATGTGTTAGATAAACACACCTATATGCGCTGTCCTGTGCACAGCTGCCCTGCCAGCAGTTGTCTGTCTTTTCACCGTTTCATTTTTATTTTTAGTTAAAGTGTTTTGTTTGGAGGTCTAGACTTTTTAATGTGGGGGGGGGGGGGGGTGGGGGGGGGGGGGGGGGGGGGGGGGGGGGGGGGGGGGAGGAAACTGCCTTTCAGGGTCCCTACCTGGTCGGAGAGGCAGCTTTTCTCCGGGCAGCAGCTTCGACCCGTCCTCGCGGCCTACCAGCGGGCCTGGAGCAGCATTTCCTGTCGCGGACCGCCCAGAACCTCGGCTTCGGCGGCGGCACAGCGCTGGAGCGCTATCGTGGAGCGGGCGATGCCTTGCCTGGGTCGAGCTGAGACCGCCGGGAACAACATCGCGGAGCTGCGGGACTGTGGTGCGGCCAGCTGCGGGCGGCGGCGCCGAACTTTACACCGGGAGCCTGGGATCTCGCGACGAGATCGCCAGTTGTGGAGCTCCAACCGGCGCTGCCTTGTCGGCTTAGGAAGCCGCGGCCTCCAGTACGGAGGCGGCCGTTCCAGGGTTCCCAGGCCGCTGTGAGGACTCTCCCGACGCCGGAGCAACATCACCCGGCGAGAACGGCCAGGAACATTGGGCCTCCGTAGAGGCAACTGTAGAGGCCTCAATAGGCCCGACTATGGGTGAACTGGGGTTGGGGACTGGACTTTGTGCCTTCCCTCATGGTGGGAGCCATTGTGGGGGGATGTTCTTTGTGTTTAAGACTCTCATTGGTGTTATGTCTGTATTCTTTTTGTGTGTGCTGCAAAATGGCAAAAAGCATTTCACTTCATTTTACCCCGGTGTATGTGAATGTGACTAATAAAATACCTTTGATACTTTGATACTTTGATGCTCCAAATTGTAGCAATGATTGTGCCGGTTTACTTGTGGGCCTGGCAATAAATGAGAGACACAAAATGCTGGAGTAACTCAGTGGGCCAGGCAGCATCTCTGAAGAGAAGTAATGGCAATAAATGGGAACTGAACTACAACTAATTTCAGATGTGCGAATATTGCGGGGGGCAGAGGTTTTAGCCAGGACTGGAAGTCTCCCTGTTTTAGATATCCAGATCAGAATTCCCCATCAATAATCGATTGGAGTTTAGCAGGATCACAGCAGGAAAATAGGTTTCCTAAGTGGTAAGAATAATTGAGTCAAATTAGAACTTTACTCTCCAAAGGGTTACCTGTCACAAGTCACTGTATCCAAAAGAAGGTGGTAGACAAAGAGCAGGTAGAGGGATAAAGAGTTTATATTTCATACAGCATGGAAACAGGCCCATCAGGCCCTTCAGGCCCTTCGGCCCAACTTGCCCAAGCTGACCAAGGTACCCTATCTACACTAGTCTCACCTGTGTTTGGCCCATATCCCACTAAACCATTCCTGTCCATGTATCTGTCCAAATGTCCTTTAAAGGTTAAAGGTTAATCAGGAGTAGGCAAACAAAGTGGGAGCTCACTGGCATCAGAACCTTCCAGAACATCACGGATGGAGTCACAACCAATATCACTCCCACATGATGTGAGGATGTAATTGAAGACAGTAGGGAGAAATTGAGTGGAATGACTGACGAATATCATTCAGAAAATGAAATAAATATCTTCACCTTATCATCAAATAAAATGGATGAAATACCTATTACTTAGAAACAGCAAACGTTTGTTCACAAGGGCATTGCCAATAATAAATGCGTTCAGAATTTGACCTTCTCAACCACGGGACTAAATAAAATGGATTTATCCTTTCAAATATTTAAAGAAGAATTAATTTGTTGAGTGGAGACCCCACGTAATTTCCATAACCAGTTGCTTCATCTGGAGAAGTGTGAAATTAATTTTTAGCATCAGAATATAAAAGGCCAAAGCCTTGTCCTCGTTAAAGTTTCTCTGAAAATTAGTTCCTTTATTTGTGGATTAACAGGTCTCTGTAAATTTCTGCCCTTTATTTAT
The DNA here is from genome assembly GCF_028641065.1 of Leucoraja erinaceus. Classification (NCBI taxonomy): domain Eukaryota; kingdom Metazoa; phylum Chordata; class Chondrichthyes; order Rajiformes; family Rajidae; genus Leucoraja; species Leucoraja erinaceus. The sequence goes on from NC_073390.1 coordinate 8,589,670, forward strand.
TGTGAGAAGGGCAACATATTGTTGCTATAGGAACTGTGATGAAAAGCAAAACTCAGGATCTACCATTAACAAGACATTAAAAAAAGTCCGAAGAAGGGTTTTGGCTGGAAACGTTGCCTATTTCCTTCGCTCCATAGATGCCGCCTCACCCGCTGAGTTCCTCCAGCATTTTTTGTCTACCTTCGATTTTCCAGCATCTGCAGTTCCTTCTTGAACATTAACAAAACAGGTTGCTCTATAATAAGGTTAGTTAAGTTTAGTATAGAGATACAGAGTGGAAACAGGCGCTTCGGCCCACCGAGTCCTCGCCGACCAGCGATCCCCACACATTAACGCTATCCTACACACACTAGGGACAATTTACACAGACAATAAGCCAATTAACCTACATACCTGTACGTCTTTGGAGTGTGGGAGGAAACCGAAGATCTCGGAGAAAACCCACCCGGTCACGGGGAGAACGTACAAATTTCGTACAGACAGTACCCGTGGTCGGGATCGAACCTGGGTCTCTGGCGCTGCAAGAGCTGTAAGGCAGCAATTTTACCACTGCGCCACCGTGACCTATTGCTGCGCACCATAGCTGACAGATGATAAGTTAATCAAATACTGAATTCATAATCAAATTTCCACTAATCTCCTCAAACTCAAACTTTATACTAAAATTTTGCATGTCTCTTAGACGGTTGCTGCCAAACGTAACTATATAAATGCAGGGCCAAAATGTTTCAACTGGTACGATATTCTCATGAAGCCTTTTACGCATCAGTATTTATTTGTTGATTGATACTTGGTAAAGTTTGTGTAAATGTTCTCTGGTTTGTTTTACGTGGGGGGAGGGGTTAGGAGTCAGGGGAAACTTGCCTTTTTCCTTCGCTCCCTTATGCTTGCTGAGACCCGCTTAGTTTTTCCAGATCGCATTTTGTGTCGCCAAAGATTAACAAATGTTGGTTTGAATTCCTTGCGGATTGACTTTAAGATAAACCACTGGGCATTGAAGGAAGGGGAGCCGATCCCTTGCATAGGATATTTCCAACCGCGGCCTGTGGACTTTCGAGAGCTCGCAGTCTCGGGAGATAAGTCAGAGCTCCAAGACGCAGCGGCTCGACCAGTCCCGATGCGGGGTTTGATCGCCAGCGCGGGGGAGCTGACATCCCCCGATGCAGGAGCTGATCACCCCGATGCGGAGGGCCAAATGCCGCCGGCTATAGAAGTCAAGATCGTCCCGTCAATGGAGGCCTCGAGGCCCCCAACCATCGAAGAGCGAAGAAGGGAAGAGATTGAACTTTTTTCCGTCTTCCATCCAAGTGAATATAGCACATTTCAGTCAACTTGTGTGTTTGTTGACCCCAACTGCTTGGCAAATAAATTCCTCACATGTTTAAACACTTGGCAAAGGTGGGTGAAGTGTCTTGCCCAGACGTTAAACGACAGTATGCACTCCAAGAGGGAAGATGAAGCATCTACCTTCCGGTCGCCAGCCAAACACTTAGCCCATTGTGCCATCCGTCATCCCCATTAAAAGCAATATATCCCCAGAATAGACACAAAAAGCTGGAGTAACTCAGTAGGACAGGCAGCACCTCTGGAGAGAAGGAATGGTGATGTTTTGGGTCAAGACCCTTCTTCAGACTGGTTAGGGAATAAGGGAAACGAGAGATAAAGACGGGAATGTGGAGAGATAAAGAACAATGAATGAAAGATGTGCAAAACAGTAATGATGATAAAGGAAACAGGCCATAGTAAGCTGTTTGTAGGGTGAAAATGAGAAGCTAGAGTGACTTGGGTGGGGGAGGGATAGAGAGAAAGGGAATGTCAGGGCTACCTGAAGTGAGAGAATTCAATATTCATACCACTGGGCTGTAAGAGAAATATGAGATGCTGTCCCTCCGGTGTGCGTTTAGTCTCACTCAGACAATGGAGGAGACCAAGGATGGAAAGGTTTCTGTAGGAATGGGAATTAGTGTCCAGCTACTGGGAGATCAGGTAGGTTCAGGCGGGCTGAGCGAAGGTGTTCCGCAAAACAATCGCCCAGTCTGCGTTTGGTCTTGATGAATAACAAGTGCATCTTAAGATATGTCAAACACAACGCCGAACACCTCCGGAGGGGTCCGCAAGTGAACCTCTGCTTGATCTGAAAGGACTGTCGGCTCCTGGACTTCAGGGAGGAGGTATAATGACAGGTATGGCATGTTCTGTGGTGGCAGGGGAAGGTAACTGGGGAGGGGGTGGATTGGGTGGGACGGGACGAGTTAACTTGGGAGTTACAGAGGGAACTGTCTCTGCGGAAGGCGGAATGGGGTGGAGATGTGAAAATGTGGCTAGTGGTGGGATTCCGTTGGAGGTGGCGGACATTTCGGAGGATTATGTGTTGTATGCGACAGCTGATGGGGTGGAAGGTAAGGAATAGGGGGTCTCTGTCTCTGGTGCGACTAGAGGGAGGGGGAGCATGGGCAGAACTGTGGGGTACCGAGGAGACACGTGTGAGGGCCTCATCTATGATGGGAGAGGGGAAACCCCCATTCCCTAAAGAATGATGACATCTCGGATGTTCTAGTATGGAACACCTCATCTTGGGCGCAGATGCGGTGTAGACGGAGGAATTGGGAGTTGGGGATAGAGTCTTGCAGGAAGCAGGGTGGGAAGAAGTGTAGTCTAGATATCTATGGGAGTCAGTGGGTTTGTAATAGATGTTCTTCGATAGTCTGTCTCCTGTGGGAGCCAATGAGATCTAGAAATGGTAGGGAGCTGTTGGAGATGATACAAGTAAATTTGTCAATTTACAACTTTAAAATAAAGTTGTAAATTTTACAAGTAAAAGTCAGTGAGTTCTGCATGGGTGCAGGAGGTACACCGATACAGTCGTCAATGTAGCGGAGATAATACTATAGATGAATACGAACAAGGAAACTTAATTGCAAAAGGTAAGAGTGAGGAGAAAGATACAGGGCGCAGAATATAGTTCTCAGCTTTGTAGCGCAACAGTTCCAGAGAAACGTCCAGTGCCAGCAATAAGGTAAGTTGGAGAGTCGCTAAAAGCTTCATTGTTCCTTCAGAGAGCATCTACTTTTCACTTGCATTTATTTAAAAAATAACTGGAAGTTTAAAGTGGAAATTTAATAATGTGTCATTTAAAAAGAGTTTTCATTTTAATTAACAAACTGATTAGATAGTTGTGGGAGTCATGGGTCTGTAATAGAAGTCAGTCAATAGTATCTTTCTTGTGATGGAATGATACCAGCATCTGCAGTTCCTTCTCACACAATAAATCCCCAGGATCTGATAATGTGCATGAAAGGGTTTGAAAGAGATGGCTATGGAGATAACGGATGGACTGTTTTTTTCAACTTTTAATATTCAATGGACAAATCTGAGAAAATATGAACAGATTTATTAAAGGGAAAACAATTGTACAAATGACAAATGTGTTCAACATTTTTGATGTTTGAAATTGTAGTATAGATAAATGGAAATGTGTGCCGTAGTGCAATGGAACATCCAAAAGCTGATGTATGAGGTTATTCAACACAATTAGAGCCACACGTTGTAATATCGGCAAGGATTGGAGAGGGTTAAATACAGAGTGCAGAGGTAATCTGGTAATTTTCACGTTGGGAATTGTAATTGGAGGATGGTGTATTATGCTAGAGCACCAGGTTTTCACAAATTATATCAATCCCATACATTATACGTCTAGCGCAAGGCCATTTGGCCCATCAACCTAAACTGTTCTCAGAGGAATCCCACCAATCCCAATCCCTGTAATCTATTCTCTCACATGTGCCCATTAGCAGGGCCCTGATTCCCGAAGCTATACTGGGGGAAATTTGTCGATTAAGGATGAGGGAGAAATCCAGAGCATGGTGGAAAACCCCACATGATCACAGGGAGATCATACAAACACCAGATGTCCAATGACCAAGATGTGATTCAGTTGCATTTATTGCCGTGCCACTGTGTTTACCCAATTTTTTTGTCTCTTTGGAGATGACGTGGATGAAAGGACCAAGTTCTATCCAAAGCCCGGGGGCAGTGTGAGTTGTGAGGCAGGTGTAGAAAGCCTTCCAGGGGATTAGGCTAAGTGAAGGGCAAGGATATGGCAGATTTAGTATAATGTGGAAAAATACAACAGCATCTGCTTTGGTAGAAAAAGTAGTTAAATAGTATTTTTTTTAAGTGTCAAAGGGTGGGAAGGTAGGTGCTCAGGGGAATGTTGGTGCCTTTGTCAGCGAATTATTGAAAAATAGCACAAAACGTTCAGAAAGCTATTGGAAGGATCTTTATTTTATACTAGACCAAGTGGGACCCGTTGCACCCCATCCCCCAATGCAATAATCCTGGAAGAGGAAGCTACTGGAAGAGACTCCCTCTCAAAGGCAGTCATTATTTTCAAAGTTGGCTTTTTAAAAAACTTTAAATATCAATAACGTGCAATATAACGTCAAATCTGAAGGAAACTTGTAAGAACGACAACGGGCAAAAGCTGAGTAAGGTTCTGCAAAAGATTTTCGGGCTATTGTGTACCGTTTTGGTGTAGTTCCTTGAGATTGCTCGCTCGCACACACGCATGCAGACAGACGTCCAAACAAGATGAGACTTTTAGTATAATGTAGACAGATGTATTTGAGTACTAGAGTAAAGATAGTAAAGATGTCTTTGTACAATTATTTGGGGCCCAGATAGGACCACATCTAGAATATCATGTACAATTGGTCTATTTACCCAAGGAAGAAATACTTGCAGTAATGGGAGTTCAGGAAAGGTTTCTCAGATTGATTGCTAGGGGAGGGAGTTGTCCAATGATGGAAGATTAGGAAGAGCTCAGAGGGATTGGAGATGATCTGACTGAAGCATACACTATTCCTTTGGGGCTTGACAAGGCAAATGCAGGAAAGATGTTCTCCCTGGCTGAGGAGTTTGAAAGCACGATCGCAGTTTCAAAATAAGTGATCAGCCATCCTGAACTGAGACAGGAAGAAATGTATTCAGTGAGAAGGTGTGAACCTTTGAAATGTTTTTCCCAAGGTGGCTGTTGAGACTCAGCCACTGAGTATGTTTGACACAGAAACTGAAAGATTTTTGGATATTAAAAGAATCAAAGGATATAGGATTAGTGCAGGGATGTGGCATTGAGATAAAATAATAGTGATCATTTTATTGAATTTCCTATGTTCATGGCACAATAATGAAGGCCGTCTTTCTCCAGAACAAGGTAAAAATGCCTCCTGTATGAGATGTGGAAATCCTGTACCCACACAAAGAAATGCACAGAGGTTTCAAATAAAGCAACAGCTGGAGTAACTCAACGGATCAGACAGCATCTCTGGAGAAAAGGAATAGGTGACGTTTTGGATCGAGACCCTTCTTCAGACCCACAATTAAAGCTCTGTAATGAGAGTTGCATGGAGTTCTAATATGCATCAAATATGACCCCTGTTCAGCAAATAGAAATATTTACCATGCCACAGATTTGAAACCCCTATCAGGAAATTAAGACGATTCATTTTGGATGTGTCTCCCAAAAACCAGAATTATAGAAAGTGTCTTGATAGTCACAGCATGCTGCATAATATATATAAATATATACACATGGTTTGCATACAAACAATGATTGACAGTATTATTCCAAATGCTGATGGCTAAAAATCTACAATTTCTGAGCATCTAATTCAAATTGTTAATTCTAATTTGAATTTAATAAATTCAACAACAAAAAAGAATGTCAGAATTGTAAGCCAAATTTATTAGTTAAGTGTATTTTTAAAATGTGAATTAATCTGCCACCATTTTACCTGAAAGACTACATGGTTCAAATCAACTTTATAAATATTCACTTTATAATGATCTGTGATGCGTGTCAGGTAAGGTGACGCTTCAGAACAAACTGATCTCCAGCGCTAATGTGAGACACTGTTAACAGGGTTTCAGAAGGACAATGTTCATACTTGTTGCAGCTCGTAATCTACCAGAATTTACTCCAAACAAAATGTGACATTAGTGTTCCTTTAAGGTGTTTTCGTTTTGGTATTACATCTGAGCAGTGCTCTTAGTTCGTCTCAACTTTACGTGTAAATAACCTGTTAGTCTATAGAACTCAAATTAATCTGTTGTTCAAAAAAAAATTGAACATTGCACTTGTTCAATTGAACTGTTGTCAAAATTTATTTCAATTTCTGTTTCAAGTTCAAGTTCAAGTGAGTTTATTGTCATGTGTCCCTGTATAGGACAATGAAATTCTTGCTTTGCTTAAGCACACAGAAAATAGTAGGCATTTACTACAAAACAGATAAATGTGTCCATATACCATGATATAAATATATACACACATGAATAAATAAACTGATAAAGTGCAAATAGCAGAAAGTGGTTATTAATAATCAGAGGTTTGTCTGAGCCAGGTTTAATAGCCTGATGGCTGTGGGGAAGTAACTATTCCTGAACCTGGTTGTTGCAGTCTTCAGGCTCCTGTACCTTCTACCTGAAGGTAGTAGGGAGATGAGTGTGTGGCCAGGATGGTGTGGGTCTTTGATGATACTGCCAGCCTTTTTGAGGCAGCGACTGCAATAAATCCCCTCGATGGAGGAAGGTCAGAGCAGATGATGGACTGGGCAGTGTTTACTACTTTTTGTAGTCTTTTCCTCTCCAGGGCGCTTAAATTGCCGAACCAAGCCATGATGCAACCGGTCAGCATGCTCTCTACTGTGCACCTGTAGAAGTTAGAGAGAGTCTTCCTTGACAAACTGACTCTCCGTAATCTTCTCAGGAAGTAGAGGTGCTGATGAGCTTTTTTGATAATTGCGTTAGTGTTCTCGGACCAGGAAAGATCTTCAGAGATGTGCACGCCCAGGAATTTGAAGCTCTTGACCCTTTCAACCATCGACCCGTTGATATAAATGGGGCTGTGGGTCCCCCTCCTACTCCTTCCAAAGTCCACAATCAGTTCCTTGGTTTTGCTGGTGTTGAGGGCCAGGTAATTGCGCTGGCACCATATGGACAGTTGCTCGATCTCTCTTCTGTACTCTGACTCATCCCCGTCAGTGATATGTCCCACAACAGTGGTGTCGTCAGCGAACTTGATGATGGAGTTCGCACTGTGGTTCGCTACGCAGTCATGGGTATAGAGTGAGTACAGCAGGGAGCTGAGCATGCAGCCTTGATCGAGGTGCTCCCGAGTTGATTGTTATCGAGGCTGACACATTTCCAGCGATACGAACATACTGTGGGCTGTGGATGAGGAAGTCGAGGATCCAGTTGCAGAGGGACGTGCAGAGACCCGGTTCTGTGAGTTTGGTAACCAGCTTGGAGGGGATGATTGTGTTGAATGCCGAGCTGTAATCAATGAATAACAGCCTGACATATGAATTTTTGTTGTCCAAGTGGTCCAGTGCGGAGTGGAGGGCCAGCGAGATCGCATCCACCGTTTACCCGTTGTGGCGGTAAGCGAACTGCAGTGGGTCCAGGTTTTTGTCGAGGTAGGAGTTGATTTGCTCCACGATCAGCCTCTCAAAGCACTTCATCACTACTGGCGTTAGTGCCACTGGTCGATAGTCATTGAGGCACGTCACCTTATTCTTCTTGGGCACCGGTATAATTGATGCCCTTTTAAAGCAGGTGGGGACACAGGGAATTGATAGGAGAGTTGAATGTTAGGACCCAGCTGATATTTGTCAATTTTAAGGACTGTTTTTAAGAAGGAAAGAGAATTGGAAAGGTATGGAAGTGAACGCCAAGACCACCAATTAACTCTGCACTGAATTAATTCTAAATAAGAGTCTGGAATTAGAGGAGCACAGATGCCTACGAGGTTCCACAAAGAGGAAGACAATATGATTGTATTTTTACTTATTTTGTATGTACTTATTTGTGCTGGCACTTTGGTTAATAATCCTTGCACATTATACTGATGGCAATTGTTTGAAATAGAACCAGACAGTTCATAAGTTCATTATCCATGGGAGCAGAATTAGGCCATTCCGCCCATCGTATCTACTCGGCCATTCAATCCATTGCTGACCTATCTTTCCCTCTCAAAATAAATGCCAACATTGCATTTACCTTCCTTCCTACTGATTCAACTTGCAAATTAATCTTTTGAGAATCCTGCACCAGCATTCCAAAGTCCCTTTGCATATCCCATTTTTGAATCCTCTCCCTATTTAGAAAATAGTCTACAGTGTGCAACTTTGTTGCTATATTTGATCCTGAGTTGAATTTTTGATGTAAAATTTGTGCTATCTCTAATGTCCTTATTTACCTCCCAGTAAAACCCTCTGGTGTTGTTTCATCTCATTCATGTATTTATTAACTTCAGGCCTGTCCATTCTAATGGGCTCCCAACACTGCCCCTCAGTACCGTCCTGGACCGCATGGGATAACTGGCTCCTCCTGTGTAATTACAAATCCAAAATAAAATACAGTAATATGAAGACACCCAAAGCCCGCTAACTATTTACTAACTTTTTACTAAATCCCATTTCATCCATCACCCCTATGCTAGCTGACTGAAACTAGTTCATGGTAAACCAAGGTCTATATTTTAAGCGTTTTATCCTTGTTTTTAAATCGTTTCATGGTCTTTTCTTCCTTTGTCACTCTTTGTGGAACCTCGTAGGCTTCTGTGCTCCTCTAATTCCAGACTCTTCTTTAGAATGAATTCAGTGCAGAGTTAATTGGTGGTCTTGGCGTTCACTTCCATACCTTTCCAATTCTCTTTCCTCCTTAAAACAGTCCTTAAAATTGACAAATATCAGCTGGGTCCTAACATTCAACTCTCTTATCAATTCCCTGTGTGGCTTGGAATGAAATGATTTTCATTGATAACATTACTTTGAAGCACGTGGGAGACTTTGAGATGCTGTGAGGGTTATGTAAGTGCAAGTTGTACTTGTAAATTGTTTTTATGAAGTCAAAATAAACATGGATTCTTCAGTTTTATTAGCAGGGCTATTCACTACAAAGCAGAGGATTCAATTGCTTGACATTTGATCAAATGAAGATATTAGCTCCCAGTTTTGGTCCTGTCTTGGTAAAGTCGAGGAAAATAGAAAATGTTCTATCAAAGTATGATTCAGCACCTCCACTTCTGGCAAGCAACCTCCCCACCAGAACTGGCAAAGGACATTAAAAAATACTTTAAGAGAATGGACCTATGGATTTCGTCATGTTGGGAGATACAAATATCATTTACAACATAGATGTGGTGTATTCTGAAATTCTATCATTTTAAACTAAGCATGTTAAGGTAATCAGGAACAGAGAATATGAGGCACATAATGGAAGGGAAAGTTGGATTAGATGTAACATGTGGAAGAAGGAACTGCAGATGCTGGTTTAAATCAAAGATAGACGCAAAAAGCTGGAGTAACTCAGCAGGACAGGCAGCATCTCTGGAGAGAAGGAATGGATGATGTTTTGGATCAAGACCTTTCTTAATAGGTGTGTTCATCTAAAGAAAGGGGTTGGCAGCTACTGGATGGGTTTATATCTGTGCTTTATGCTGGAGTAGATGGCAGATCACCTCCAATACCTCCTTGTTAAAGCAAATTATAGGTTCCCACTGTGTGAAGTACATGGACAGAGCAGGATCTTCACAGCCTAACTTAAAAGTACTAGCACCAAAGAATATGGTTGTAACGATCAACCACCTCCTTTGACTCATGTTATTGCACTTGTCATTTTGCTGCAGTATGGAGATCTCATCAAAAGTGCTCTCTCCTGATTTGCACAAGAAATTAGCAGCAAATTGGAGTCCAGTGCCCCATAGCACCAGGCGGCATGGAGCCATTTTTATAGTCATATGTTTCCCCTTATTGCTGTGTGTAATATTTACTGCAAAATGCCTTATTTGGGGGAAGTATAAATGGGAGGTGTTACAGTTGACAGAGTTAGCTTATATTTTCAATTAACTAGTTCATAGCACATTCTGAACCAAATGATTTTTAATATATTAAAAGCCTGTAGTACTGTTGGTGAATATTTTATGACAAAATGTTATAATCAATTTTCAAACCTATGTGGAAACCTGCCAGCTGTTCATGAGACTGTCAATTATATTATGTCATAGTATTGATTGTTTACAAGTACTGGAAGATTAATCCAAAACTTCCATTCAATGACAGTAGTTGGCACTGTCCTTCAAGACACAAAAATATTGGAGAAACTCAGCGGGTGAGGCAGCATCTATGGAGCGAAGGAAATAGGCAAAGTTTTGTGTCGAGACCCTTCTCCAAGACAACTATCCAGTCCGATCCCTGAGGCATGGGTTCCCATTTGTGAAGTTAGTTTCATTCTGGCACCACTGTTGGAGATCTCTGGGAATCACCGATAGCTATCACCAAACTGACTGGACAGGCCATCAGATTGAAGAACTCTTTACTTCATTTTAGACTTTGGAGATACAGCGCGGAAACACGTCCTTTGGCCCATCGAGTCTGTGCCGACCAGCAATCACCCAGTACACTAGCACTATCCTACACACCAGGGAGAATTTACAATTTTTACCGAAGCCAATTTACCTACAAACCTGCACTACTTTGGAAGTGCGAGAGGAAACCGGAGCACCTGGAGAAAACCCACGTGGTCACAGGGAGAACATACAATCTCCGTGCAGACAGAACCCACAGTCAGGATTGAACCCGGGTCTCTGGCGCTGAAAGGCAGCAACTCTACCTCTGTGTCACGGTGATGGACTCTACAGATAGGAAATCTGCAATAAAAAAAGCTCCACTTTCAACTGATTTTTAAAACACTTTACAGAGAGTAGAATAAGATTGAGAGAAAAACAATTCTGAAGGAAATAGACCCCACAAATAACATTAGTTTTGTAGACCCAGGGTGCCCATCCACCTGTAACAATGGCTTTGTACAGCATTAAAAATGTGGTCACATTCCATTCAACAAGGCCCTAAACAGAAGGAATAGTGGGTAAACAAATGAAATATTCTTCAATTCAGTGATTTCAAAATGATTCTCCCTGGTGTGTATGTATCAATGATAAAATGTCCTGCGGTTCCATATATAACTGTGTAGGTGCAAGTTCCAGATGGTGCTGTTAGTTCCAATGTGAAATGATGGTAAAATGCTCCTGCCAGTACATCCTCATAAACGAGTATACCCTGACATGCAACAGGTTAGAAAAGTTGCTTCTTATAAAATAAAAAAAATGTAAATATGTTGCAAATGATTTGGCTATGTGACATGGAGGGAGAAGTAAATACTATCCATTGGGATAGACATTAAAAAGCTAGAGTAACTCAGCATCTATAACATTCAATAAATTGTTATGAAGATAGACGCAAAAACTGGCATTAACTCAGTGGGTCAGACAACACCTCAGGTGAAAAGGAATGTGGCGTTTCACGTTGAGACCTTTCCTCAGATTGAGTCAGGGGAAAGGGAAACAAGAGATATAGATGGTGATATAGAGAGATATAAAACAAATGAATGAAAGGTATGCAAAAAAGTAATGTTGATAAAAGGAAACGGGCCATTGTTAGCTATGGGCTTTGTGAAAACAAAAAGATAAAGCCCAGTAAACTCCGATTAAAGATAGTCCGAGGGTCTCCAATGGGGTAGGTGTCAGGACTGCTCTCCGGTTGGTGGTAGAATGGTTCAGATAGCAGCTGGGAATAAACTGTCCCTGAATCTTAGGAAGTAAGGCATGTCCTCAACAACTCTCACCAACTTCTACAGATGTGCTGTAGAAAGCATTTTATCGGGATGCATAACAGCATGTTTGGGAACAGCTCCATCCAAGACCGCAAGAGATTGCAGCAAATTGTGAACCATCACACAATCCATTTATACCTCTGCCTCAGCAAGGCCAACTCCCTCTCCCATCAGGCAAAACGTATAGAAGTGTGTAAAGCACACCTCCAGAGACAGTTTCTTCCCAGCCGTTATCATGCAATTGAACCATCCTACCACAACGAGAGAGCAACCCTGAACTACTATCTACTCCATCAGGGACCCTTGAAATATGTATGATCAGACTTTACTGACCTTGCACTAAATGCTATTCCCTTATCATGTATCTCTGCAGTATGAATGGCTTGATTGTAATCATGTATTGTCTTTCCGCTGGCTGGTTAGCACGCAACAAAGGCTTTTCTCTATACCTAAGCCTGTATGATCTGCTTGCACTCCTCACTTAATATATCAAATATTCAAGTGACAATAAACTAAATTGCCACCGAATCTGGAGTCATTGGCCATAGGTAAGGTTATGTCATTGGGCGGGGCAGTGCTTGAGCTGGTGGGGGGGACATGGTGTGGGAATTTCTGGAGCAGCTGAAGTAAGTGGATGCAACATCAGGGAGTAGTGGAAGCAGAATGGGGAGTTGGGTGTGGTGGGAATGAGCAGGGGCAGGGGCAGGGGCAGGGGGGGGGGGGGGGGGGGGGTATTATGAGGACGTGTGGGCATGGCACCAATCTAAAGGTTTTTATATGGTTTCCCTGGCAGTGCAAAGGCAGGGGCTGTCGCTTTAAGGGTAGCTCCATCCACTCTGTCTGCCACTCATTTGCGGATCAAAACAGAGAGAACAAGCTCCCTGCCGCCAGGATCCTGGGAAATGTCCTTGGAATGGGCACAGCCCGCCACCAAATGTACGCGAGTGGGGCTGTGAGCCAGAGGCAGGCAGGTTGACTCAGGCAGGTTAGTGGATGCAGGCGGTAGTACCAGGAGCATCATCCTCCACACTCACCGGTAACGGCAACTCCCTGAGAGGCAAACATAGAGGAGGCGCCCCTACACACTGGAGTCAGGTAAACCCCAACCTCGGCACACGCTGGCAAGTCTCCGCGATCGGTTGCACGGCTGATGGTGATTTGTGTAACTTTTCCCCCGTTAAAGCACCGCCAGAGCGCCTGTAGTTGAATATTCCTGATTAACTGATACGATCTATTTCCCACCCACAGCCAGCGTTCGTAAATTGATTAAAAAAAAACATTTTGCAATTGAAATACAATGAATTGGGATTTTTTTTAAATCTTAATAAATAATTCTGGCAACAGACCTCGCTAACGCAACATCTCCAGTCGCTTAAAGTCCAACTCTGCTTTTTTTCTTGAACAGAAACCGCCTCCTTTATTTGAGATGTTTGACACTTTAAAGTATGTTTTATGTATTAAGCTCCAGTTCTCTCGGGCTAAAGATGTTGGCCGATTTTTGTCAGCGCCGGACAAATAAAACATTTATGGCCGCTTTCATCCGAGGATTGTTTTAATGATTCAAACAGCGCCTGTTTACAAATCCCCACAATGTTTCCACTCGCGGTTTATTCACAGCCCTTTCCTAATCTGGAGTCAGAAATCCTCAACAATAACCAAGTCATAACTCACAGCAGAACCAACACTTTCTTTTGTTCCCCCCCCCAGAAGAGAAACTACTTGTTGATCAGATATATTGAAAATAAAAATTTCCACTCACTACACCCGAGGAAGGAGATTTTTTATTCCACAGTAAGGTGACCTTCTTATAGTTAACTGCATCTTTCGCTGTGTTAAGTAAATTGATATTCTGACCTTTGCCGGATATGTGATTTTCTTGAGTTCCGAGCCCACTCCAATTCATCTATATAATGGTTTAGCTTCTGAACGGATGCTTTGTTTCTTACGCCCAATATCACGCTATCATTTCCGAGAAGAGCTATGAAAACGATTTATTCCCCTTATCTGGAAATATGGGTTGGTAATTTGTCCGTTTAGCTAAAATAAAACAATTTATCTTGGAGCATAATGTATAACATTAACCTATTTATTGTAGCAAGTATTCCATTTGCACTGCATATTCCAGTGGCTGCATTTCTGACTCCAATATCAAGCATTAGGACCTCCACCTTTTACTGCTCTTCCCCCTCCCTTTCCCAGCACTCTCTTCTAATATCATTTTGTGGACTAGGATACTCCTTGGTAACTCAACAAATCAACTTGTCTTCATCTCCGAGCCCAGATTGTGAATCATCCCAGTACTTATCCCAATATCTTGTTACTGCAATCTTTCTACTGATAATCTGCACTTTTTTTTTGCTTCTCTTTTCAAAGTTCTGCAATTTTTATTGCAAATTCCTACCTCCTCCCCCCCTCCTTCCCATCCACTATTCCCACTATCTCTCCATCATTTTTCCTTCCTGATCTTTTTTCTTCCATCCCCTTTACTACTCTCCAAAGTTGTCTTTCAGCTGGGGGAGTATTCTTCACTTCCTGGTCTACTTGCCTGAGTGGTTATTCTCCAACTATGAGCCTCGACAGCTCAACATGTTAAGCAAGAGTTATATTGTTGGTAGGAAGACATTGAAGGATAAAGCCTCCTTGAAGACACTATAAAGGGCCTGTCCCCCTACGGCAACCTAATTTGCGAGTTAATTGACCGTTAGCGATGAAATCGCGAGCTGCATCGACACAGTTTGTGCTCGCCACAAACTCGCACCATGGTCGACAAGTGGCCCTAGGAGGTCACTGTAACTCTCCTTCATGCTCGAGGGAAGTTCCCGCATACTCGAGGCCTCAGTTTGGTCGAGGAAAATTTTCAATATGCTGAAATATTTTCCACGAGTATAAATTGGTTGGCATGGTTCTTTTGAGCTCGTAGTGCAGTGGTAGTGGGGTTGCCATGTCATGTAGTTATAGGCAGTCAAGGTAGCCATAGGTAATCTCCTTTGCTGACTGGGCATTGGCTCATTGGGGGGGAAAAACTTAAGCACGAGTTTTCAGAACCATGGAAAACTGACTGGTAATGTTAAATGCCTGCTAAACTTTATTAAAAGTTGTCTTGCTTCTTAAAAGTGTCTCCCCTCCCTCTTCTCCCCCCCCCCCCCTTATCTCCCCTCCCCCACACTCTTTTAAATGACTTACCATACACTGTGCCAGCCGTCTTTTACCTTCCTGTTCATCGCGGGTATCACCTTGGCTTTGCACCATGCGAATTTCAGAGCGCTCCCCCGCTTTCCCTGACCCCGCCTTTGCAGTGTGTGTGCGTGTGCTGTCAATGCAGCTCGCGATTTCATCGCTGACGGTCGATCCAGCTCGCGGTTGTTCAGGCGAGTGCCCCCGAGTTGGAAGGTCGAAGACAGTTGCTGAAAAGTCACGCAAGTGGGACAGACCCTTAAGGGGACAGAGAAGATTTACGAGGATGTTGCCAGGACTAGAGGCTCTGAGCTATAGGGAGATGTTGAGTAGGCTGGGACTTAGAGGGCAGGAGGATAAGGAGTGATCTTATAGAGGTGTATAAAATCATGAGAGGAATTGATCAGGTAGATGCACAGAGTCTCTTGTCCAGAGTACGTGAATCGAGGACCAGAGGACATAGGTTTAAGGTGAAGGGGAAACGATATAATAGGAATCTGAGGGGCAACTTTTTCACACAAAGGGTGGTGGGTGTATGGAACATGCTGCCAGAGGAGGTAGTTGAGGCAGGGACTATCCCAATGTTTAAGAAAAAGTTAGGTAGGTACATGGATAGAACCGGTTTGGAGGGATATGGGCCAAACGCGGGCAGGTGGGACTAGCGTAGATGGGACATGTTGGCTGGTGTGGACAAGTTGGGTTGAGGGGCCTGTTTCCATGCTGTATGATTATGACTCTTTTTAGATTCTGACAGTGTAAATGGTGGCGAGAAGCTCATGCAGAAGCTTTGTATAACCAGCAGGATGTATGCATCACTTCACAAACTACTCACCTCTCACAGTATCAGACACCTCCTGGTCTATCTGTGCATGAGTCTACAGTTTCCACATTGGCCTTATCTATTAAAACAGCATTCACTAACTCTCAGTGGAAGTATGTTATCCTTGGTACCAAGAGACTACCTAAGAAGAAGATTTACAAGGATTCCAAGCAGTCAAGATTCGTTATCATCCACCTTTAGGCCAACTAACTAACATCCATAGTCGCTAAACCATCATTGATATCATATCAATATATTATAATTATCTGAGTTAGGATAGTCAGCTTATTAGAACCAAGTAAAGATCTGCCAAGAAGCCATACATTAAATTTATTAAAAGCATCAGAACTGATCACACACCAGTCATAAGGGAATAAGTGATAGAAGCAGAAATAGGACATTCAGCCCATCAAGTTTGCAATGCCATTCAATCATGGATGATCTATCTCTCCCTCCGAACCCCATACTCCTGCCTTCTCCCCATAACCCTGGATACCTGTATTAATCAAGAAAATAATTTCAAACTTCCCAGATACAATAGCTTAATGGCCCTGTCCCACCGTATGAGTTCATTCAATGATGGGTAAGTAGGCAGAATGAGCATAGCAGGTGCGTCGGAGGGGACGTCTCTTAGCTGCTCATAACGCTAACGACAGGTACTCGGGAAACGCGGTAAGCTCGGGAAGGCTCGTGAAGATTTTTCAACATGTTCAAAAATGTCCACGAGGGCCCCGAGTACCGACGAGCAGCCATTACCGTAATTCTCCGAGTTTGAATCGGGGCAAACTTGGGAGAACTCTTTGAATGAACTCGTACAGTGGGACAGGGCTTTAAGACAGAAGTAGAAAAAAAATATGCATCCTCATTATGCCAACATTTTTGGCCACTCAACTGAAGCGGAGGATCAGTTACAGATATGGGCAGAGGAATGCAGATGGAGTAAGTATTAGCGTTGGACGTTGCAAAGTCAAATATAAGGGAAATGCATACAGTCAATAGCAAGACCCTCAACAGAATTGATGTGCAGTGGGATCTTGGGTTCCAAGTCCAAGACTCTCTGAAAGTGCTAACACAAGATATTAGAATGATAAAGAAGATGAATGGTATGATTGACTTAATCGGTCAGAGCATTGAGTACAAGTGTGAAGAAGTTGTGTTGCAGCTTCATAAAATGTTGGTTAGACTATATTTGGAGTATTGTGCAGTTGTGGTCACCCCATTACTGTAGAGCAGTGGTTCCCAACGTGGGGCGTACGCCCCACAGGGGGGCAATTTGATTTTTAAGGGGGGCAATTGAGCGCGACTGAGGAGGTCTGGGTCCAAATTTTCGATTTTTATTTTTTTGGATTTTCCATCAGGTAAACATATGTAGTTTATGTTTCAGATGTTATTTTGAGTAAATCATTTTTTTTTTGGGTAAAAAAGGTCTTTATTGTGTAGTTATTACATAATCACCGCGCCATCGCTCTTCATGCACGTCGCACGAAGCGCGCGAGGTCATTTTTTTAAACAATTTTTTAGTAATTTCTTGCTCAGAACTTTAACTGTCTTTTGTTTATTTCATTTTTCTTTTTCATGGATGCCATGTTCTTTTGAAGCTTGTTTAAACCAAGGTATTGGCGTTTTAAGCTTCTTCAGCTGAAACGGAGTTCACTTTTTAAATGATAAGAATTATATATCACCACATGGTTGGGGGTATCAGGATTTTAGAGGTGATTAGGTGGGGCATGGCCAAAAAAAGGTTGGGAACCACTGCTGTAGAGCTAATAAAGAACACTCCAAGAAATGGTCCAATAAGTTTATTAGCATAGAGTAAAGTTACACTGCAAGTAGTCACCACTGTGACTTCATCCCGACTAACGGACTAGTAGCTGAAAACCTTAGTAATATATGGGGATGTGGGGACATTGGAGAGCGTGCAGAAGGGGTTTACTGGAATGCTGCCTGGATACAGGCAGGTCAGTCTGAAGAAGGGTCTCAACCCGAAAAGGTCAGTCTGAAGAAGGGTCTCCATTCCTTCTCTCCAGAGATGCTGCCTGTCCCGCTGAGTTACTGCAGCTTTTTGTAGCTACCTATTGGACAGATCTGGGTTGTTTTCTCTGGAATGTCAGAGGTTGAGGAGAGACAGAAGTATATAAAATTATGGGGTGGGCAATCAAAATCTTCTTCCCAGGGTGGAAATGTCAAAGACTAGGGGGCAAAGTTTTAAATTGAGAGGGGAAAAGTTTAAAGTTAAAGTACGGGTGCACCATTTTGTTGGTGGGTACCTGGAAGCTTTGCCAGCGGTGATGGTGGAAGCAAATACAATAGTGGTGTTTAAGAAGCTTTTAGATAGGCACTTGGAAATGCAGGGAATGGAGGGATCTCGATCATGTGCGGACTGAGGTTTGTTTGATCTGTTCCTGAGCTGTACTGTTCTATGTTGCTCAACATACTGTGTGTTTCCAGCATTTTCTAGTTGCATTTCACATTCTAATATTTAGAATATTTTGCTTTTCACATTAGTTCGATATTTAGGGATCTTAAGAAATACTGTATCAATGCCGTTAGGATTGTCACGTTTGCCTACAACTCTTCCTGAATTGTTGCGTGGAAGCTAAGTAGAGCTTTTGTCCACAGATTGAGTTGGTTTGTCATGTCTGAGTCCAGAACCTTCACAAATAACACCTCCTGCTCGATCAATATAGATGTTACCACTTCAAAAACAAAGGAGAGCAGCTGGAGGTATTAAATGGGTCAGGCAGCATCTGTGGAGGGATAAGGATAGTTGGCGTTTTGGGCCAAGATCCATCACAAGATACAAGATATAAGATACATTTATTTGTCTCATGTACTAATTGGTACAGTGAAGTGTGTGGTCGCCATACGAATCATAAAGAGTACAGAATATGATAGTCTTTAACACAGACATCTCCACGCAACGGGATCAAAGTTTCCCACAGTGAGGGAAGGCTCCATAATTCAGTCATCCTCCTCTGTTGTCCTCCCGTGGACGGGGTGCTCCCTAACCCCCCGCTGTCGTCGATACGGGCGGCCCGTTGTTCAGGCCCGCTCGCCGGTGTGATGGAATTACGACGTCGGGACTGGAGGACATCCTTAGAGGCTTGGACATCCGAATCGGCCACCTCCTACCGCTGTCCACAGGCCGCACTGGTCGGAGATTCAACGCTGGCAGCCCTCAGCAAAGGGGCCCAGGACTCCGCGATGTTGAAGTCAGCGCCGGCTGCGCTGGAAGCTCTTCAAACCACAACTCCGATGTTGAAGCAGCAGGCCCAACACTCCAGAGCTTCAACGGCGATCCAGGTAAGCAATCGCCTGCTTCGCGATTAATCCAGCGCTGCACCGCCACTGCTGAAGCTCTGCTCCGGGTCCCCGGCAGGAAAGGCTGCTCCAATCCAGGTGGTAGGTCGCAAGGAGGGGGGCGAGGGCGCGACTCGGAGAATAGTCTCATCCTCGCCAGGAAGTGACTTGGAAATGGTTTCCCCCTTACCCCACCTTGTTCATCTTCCTTGCCCATTTCCTCCACGGATGCCGCCTGACGCACTGCGTACCTTTAGCTGCTCTTCTTTCTTTTTGCACAGATTCCAGTATCTGCAGTCTCTGCCTCTAAATGTGACAATTTCCCAACTTTATTTTGATATGTATATTGTCCTCAATATTCGCCAAAACGTAGATAGTTTTTCTAACCTTATCATGAATTACAAAGGCATTGCTGGCAAGACTTTCATTTATTTACAGCCCTAGTTGTTCTCACCTAATTATCCTTCAAAAGGTGATGTTTGGTGGTCTTCTTGTGAGTTGGTTGTAAGGAATTTATAGGATTTAGATCCACTGAGAATAATGCAACTGGGGTGCATGTCTGAGTCCGTCTGGATTGGGAATTGAACGCAGGTGGTGCTGTCCCTTTGTGCTTGTCTTTGTAGATTGCTGACTTTAGGGTCTGTCCCACTTGGGCCGACGACGCGACAGGCTGGTAGTGACGGTCGCGTGATGGTCCCGCGAGAGTCGCGCGCGTCATCATGCGCCCGCACAGCCGTCTGGAACGCGTGATGTCATTTGAAGATAGACACAAAATGCTGGAGTAACTCAGCGGGACCGGCAGCATCTCTGGAGAGAAGGAACGGATGATGTTTTGTGTCAAGACTTCTTCAGTCTGAAAGAAGGGTCTTGACCCGAAACGTCATCCATTCTTTCTCTCCAGAGATGCTGCCGGTCCCGCTGAGTTACTCCAGCATTTTGTGTCTACCTTCAATCTTCTTGACCCCGCTCTGGGAGTAGGAGTGGGGGTGGATCCGGATCCGGATCCGCAACGGCCGTGAGCCCCTGGCCGATCTCGGCGATAGTTTGCCTGCTTCCGCTGCTGTTGGAGGTGAGACGTTGCGTTACGCCAGGGTCTTGGGCCTGTCTCGCTTTGGCCGTCAGTTACGTGACAGGCCGGTGGCGCACGAAGATTTCGTGCAGAACGAAGTCCACACTCCTCCACACTCCTCCACACCATTCCATGCGCCCGTCCTGCGCTACCCCACGCTACCCACACGCTACCCACATGCCAGCAGGTCACGTAAATGGTGCGTGAAAGACAGCCAAGTGGGACAGGCCCTTTTGTAGCTCCTGCTATCTACTTTTCGTTGAGTTTAAATATTAAGTGATTAGAAGATTACTAATGTCTCAATTTAAAAAGTAATAGGAGAAAGGATGGCTGGTTTAAATTCATCTGCTGATGTGATCCGTAACTTGTGGTCTGAATAGTTTTTTAAGGACTTCTTGAAGTCAAGGATTATATCTGATGGCTAAATATAAAAGCTGACATTTTTTATCAGGCAGCCTCTTTCAAAGAAGGAAAATGCTTCAAAGTATCGAATAAGCTGAAAATATAAAATGTGCCTTTTAGCCAAGTGATATCACGCAACTATTTTGAAAGGTTTATCAGTGCTTAATGAAAACACAATGAGCATTTCAGGCATTTAACATCAACATTTCAGATGTTGATTAGATAGTGAACTCTCTGCACACAACTTCAAAAGATTTCCATGAACCCTTGGTCTTTTTCATGTTGGCTGTTCTCAATTATCCCCAGCTAATGGTGCCAGCTATCTTTCCCATAAATTGAAAGATGCCTTGATCTCATGACTCAGAAGAAGTATCGTAAACAGCTGGCGGCAGGAAAAGAAACATTCCTTGTCACTATTCTTTTTGGATCTGAAACCCACACATGAGAGATGAAAGACTCGCCCCATGAGATACCAATAAGTTCTAAATACATATTTACCATTACTCTTTGCTCTTAACTTCATATTACTACTACATGGATCAACATGGTTGTTTAAAAGTCCTGGTGTAGCTCCAATTTACCCAATGCAGTGCATTTTACTGTAAAACAGTACAATCTTCAAAAGTGTTTTTGGTGAATTTGATTGATTTGGTTGGTAGTTATGAGAGCATATAAGGCAAAGCTGGTTAAGTTTGGCAGTGGCCAAGAACCTTGCCTAGGTAAAATGTTTAAGAAAGAACTGCAGATGCTGGAAAAATCGAAGGTAGACAAAAATGTGGAGAAACTCAGCAGGTGAAGCAGCATCTAAGGAGAGAAAGAATAGGCAACATTTCCAGTTCGAGACCCGTCTTCAGACTGATGTCGGGGGGGGGGGGGGGGGGGGGGGGGAAGAAGCCCCCCCTCCATAGATGCTGCCTCACCCACTGAGTTTCTCCAGGATTTTTGTCTACCTTTGTCTAGGTAAAAAGGTTGGTGAAATTTGGAAATCGTTGATCCCTGCGAATGCCAACATTTGGTGACATTGGCCAGGCCTTGAAGCTCTGAGGGGACCGTACTCTGAGAATGGACTCTTGCTCAGAGTTTTAAAAAGTTTGATTAATTGGGCTGGAGATGAGACCTGGTCCAACTTGAGCTTGAAGAGCAAAGTCCTGTGCACTGATTTGCATGTCTGCCCTCTTGATGTTGAACTGGGGATGCAGCTTTCCAATTTGGTTTAAATAGTGCAAACTGAATATGTGCCACAAGAATGACCCCATTGTATACTTTTCCTCTTTGCATGTTCTAATTATCAAAGAGATTATGTTGTCTCGTCATTATGTGGTTCAGAAAGATTTAATGCTAATTTTTGTCCTTGAACACATTTATACCCATCTATATATATTAGAATTAGTGCTTGTAATACAGTTGTAGTGACAAAGGCAGTCAGAATGAGCGCCTTTTTTTTGTTTAGGTATATTATTTACACGTGCTAGGGCACAGTGGAACGCTTATGTTTGTGTGCTGTCTGATCAAATCAGATAAATATTATATGTGTAGGGAAGAACTGCAGATGCTGGTTTAAATTGAAGATAGACATAAAATGCTGGAGTAACTCAGCGGGACAGACAGCATCTCTGGAGAGAAGGAATGGGTGATGTTTCAGGTCGAGACCCTTCCTCAGACTGATGTGAGAGGAATGGGCGGTACAGGGATAAAATGTGGTCGGAGACAGTAAGACTGGTGGGAGAACTGGGAAGGGGAAGGGTATGGAGAGAGAGGGAAAGCAAGGGCTACTTGAATTTAGAGGAAACAATGTTCATACCGCTGGGGTGTAAGCTACCCAAGTGAAATATGAGGTGCTGTTTCTCCAATTTGCACTGAGCCTCACTCTGATAATGGAGGAGGCCCAGGACAGAAAGGTCAGTGTGCGAATGGAGGGGGAAGTTAAAGTGTTGAGCAACTGGGAGATCAGGTAGGTTAAGGCGGACTGAGCGGAGGTGTCCACGCAACGATCGCCGAGCCTGCGCTTGGTCTCGCCGATATACAGGAGTTGACACCTGGAACAGCAGATACAGTAGATGAGGTTGGAGGAGGTGCAAGTAAATCTCTGCCTCGCCTGGAAAGACTGTTGGATCCTTGGATGTAGTCGAGGGGAGAGGTATAGAGGCAGGTGTTGCATCTTCTGCGGTTGCTGGGGAAAGTATCTGGGGAGGGGGTGTTTTGGGTGGGAAGGGACGAGTTGACCAGGGAGTTGTGGAGGGAACCGTCTCTGCCGAAAGCAGGAAAGGGTGGAGATGGGAAAATGTGGGTATTCGTCAAATCCCGTTGGAGGTGTGGAAAATGTCAGAGGATTATGTGCTGTATGCAACGGCTAATAGGGTGCAAGGTGAGGACAAGGGGGCATTTTTACGAATGAGGGAGAGAAGCAAGAGCGGAGCTGTTTCCTACACATATAGATATTGAGGAGACCCTAGTGAGATCCTCATCTATAATGGGAGAGGGGGACCCCTGTTGCCTAAACAACGAAGACATCTCCGATGACCGGGTATGGAAAACCTCATCCTGGGCGCAGATGCGACGTAGACAGAGGAATTGGGAGAAGGGGACCGAGTTTTTACAGGAAGCAGGGTGGGATGAAGTGTAGTCTAGATAACTATTGGAGTCAGTGGGTTTGTAATAGATTTTGGTCGATAGTCTGTCTCCTGTGATGGAGGACAGTGAGATCTAGAAACGGTAGGGAGATGTTGGCGACGGTCCAAGTAAATTTGAATGCTGGATGGAGATTAGTTGTGAAGTTGATTAAATCAGTGAGTTCTGCATGGGTGCAGGAGCTAGCACTGATACAGCCGTCAATGTAGCGGAGATAATTATATGCATACAAACAAGCCAAACTTAATTGCAAAAGGTAGAGTGAGGAGAAAGATACAGAGTGCAGAATATAGTTCTCAGCTTTGTAGCGCAACAGTTCCAGAGAAAAGTCCAGTGCCAGCAATAAGGCAAGCTGGAGAGTCGCTAAAAGCTTCATTGTTCCTTCAGAGAGCATCTACTTTTCACTATCTATTTAAAAAATAACTGGAAGTTTAAAGTGGAAATTTAATAATGTGTCATTTAAAAAAGAGTTTTCACTTTAATCAACAAACAGATGCCACCTTTATGTTTTACTTTGCTTGGGGTTTTAAACAGATTACATTTGAAATTCAGTTGGGTCAGGTATACGTCCGCAACTATTATCTTTCAAAGATGAAGGCTGGAAAAAAAAAGAGATTAACTGTGCCTGGTACACACACTGATGCTGCAGGCTGTCCTCAGGGCTGAGCAACTAACTGAATGGTAATCATGGATGACCTTTCATATAACTTCAATTATGTACAATGGCAGGTTCATATTAGCTATGGTTTACTTAGCCTGGCAGAGATATCAGGTGTTTGCACTTTATCTGCTCGGATAAAAGAGAGAACCCATGATCAAGCAACAGATGGTCGTTGTAAATCAACCTTTTAGTGGAACGCATGAAATCTGGTGTAAGATGGAAATCAGTATCTAATAGGAATGAGTACAGTCATAGTTTTTTTTTTATCACCGAGTGGTAAAAGTTTATTGTTACTGTTGAGAAAGAACTGCAGATATTGGAAATCTGAAATAAAAACAATGGTGAAAATATCAGAAAAGGGAGCATCTGTGGAGAGAGAGAAATCCAGTTAACCTTTCAATAGAAATTATATGATTTTGTTGTTGTCGCTCATTGACGTTAAAGTCCATTTCACCTTTTTGTGTAGCTATGGGTAAAGGCTGCTGGTAAAGTCTGTAGACTCTACCCCACTCTCTGGTGTGGCTGCTGCTCCACTGCCACTGGCTGATTTTTAAATTCAAATTACTTTCTGAAAATGTTGACGAGGCTTTTCTGAAGTGTCAACAAAGCTGCCATAAAATAGGTTTCAAACAAATCCAAGTTCTAACTGTGTGGTGAGAGAAATCTCATACTGGTTTCAGCATGTTTTCATGCATAGATTTTAGTGGCAGGAATATTGAACAGCGGCTATTTTGGGCTGTTTACTCCCAATCAATCATTTTCCTTTCGTATTTTTAAAATCTTCATGTCACGCATGCTCACTTTTGAATACATGACGTTGAGCAGTACTGTAGTCTTCTTCTTATTGATCAAGAACTAGAGGGAATAGGTTGAAGGTGAGAGGGGAAAGATTAATAGGAACCCGAGGGGCAACTTTTTCACATTGGGTATATTGAATGAGTTGACAGAGAAAGTCGTTATTTTCTATCTATATTAAAAAAAAATTACCAGAAGCAGAGTTAATATCAATTGATAATATTAGTAATGTAGGAATGATATTCATGAAATGTTTTTAATATATGTACCTGCCTCTAATAAAAAGATTATTAAAAAAAAAAAGTAGTTGAGGCAGGTATAATATCATTTACAGGGATAAGAAAGGTTTAGGGGAAATGTGTAGAAAGAAATGCAGATGCTGGTTTATACTGAATTTAGACAGAAAGTGCTGGAGTAAGGCAGCATCTCTGGAGAAAAAGGATGGGTGATGTTTTGAGTGGGAACCCTTCTTCATATATATGATACGATAGAACTATTTACCCCAGGAGGGAAATTGATCTGCCAATAGTCATAAGACTCAAAATACATGGAACAGGAAATTAAAGTGACGAGTGGAAAGGATTGGGGATGTTCAAAGATTGGGGGGGGAGGGGGGGGAGTCAGTCTACCCCACGACAGAAGGCGGAGGAGTTGTACAGTTTGATAGCCACAGGGAAGCAAGATCTCCTGTAACGTTCTGTACTGCATCTTGGTGGAACCAGTCTGTTGCTGAAGGTACTCCTCAGGTTGATTAGTGTGTCATGGAGGAGGTAAGCTGTATTGTCCAGGATACTCCACAGTTTGAGGAGCATCCTCCCCTCCAAGACCACCTGCAATGAATCCAAACCCGTTCCCCGGATGGAGCCAGCCTTCCTGATGAGTCAATTTCACATTGTAGTTCACCTGTACTGCAAGTTGCTGTTTCCAGAATAATATTTTACTTCTGTAGGAAGGACGATGCTGGTTTAAACCGAAGATAGACACAAAAAACTGGAGTAACTCAGCGGGACAGGCAGCATCTCTGGAGAGAAGGAATGGATAACGTTTTAGGTCGAGACTCTTCTTCAGACTGGTTAGGGATAAGGGAAACGAGTGATATAGACCAGTGGTTCCCAACCTTTTTTAGCTCATGCCCCCTTGGGATCTTTTAATTTTTCTGTGCCCCCCCCCCCCCCCTGACATTATTAGCAGAAAAAAAGTACTTCAATATAATAATACCTTCCATAAAAATATCATTGTCTATTAATTGCACATATATTCTCTTTTATTCTATTCCACAAACATCAAAACTATTTTGTGGGTTCTATAAAACAACCATTTATAACCATCTGTACTTACGTACTGCATGAACATGTGGTACTCCAACTGTAACTGCTCAGACAGGAAGTCTCTGCAGAGGGTAGTGAGGGGAGCAGAGAGGATCATTGGCGTCTCGCTACCCTCAGTACAAGAACTGTTCCAGAGCCGCTGCCTGAAAAAAAGCACTGAGCATAGCAAAGGACAGACTGCACCCACTCCACACACGTCTAGATCTCCTGCCATCAGGAAAGAGATACCGCAGCATCAAAGCCCGGACAACCAGACTGCTAAACAGCTTCCTTGCACAGGCTGTGAGGCTGCTAAACAGTCATTCCACCTGATTCTGCTGCTTTTGCACTGACAATTTAATAACTGGCACTGAGTAATAACTGGCACTGGCTCGGGTCACTTAAATCAGCTGCCCTGGACATTTTACGACTTTTTTTAAATTGTATTTTAATGTTGCTTTTTTACCTGCACTTTTTAAAACTATTCGTACTGTTTTTATCAGGAACTGGGTTGTTTTTATTTATGTGTGAAATGTATAAGTTTTTATGTGCGATGCTCCGGTATTCCCTGAGAAACGTCTTCTCATTTTGTACTGTACAATTTGTTGCTTTGCATGATGACAATAAAGAATGATAAAGAATGATGATGATGATGATCATACATTAAAAATGTATTTCCACTACATAGATTTAAATTTATTAGAACTGAAATTTAGGAAGCTCTGTGGCCCCCTTCATTGAGCCGGTGGCCCCCTGAATCCACAAATTTTTCTGTGGCCCCCTGAAATTTGCCATGGCCCCAGGTTGGGAATCACTGATATAGACGATGATGTGGAGAGATACTGTAAAGAACAATGGATGAAAGATATGCAAATAAAGTAACGATGTAAAGGAAACGGGCCATTGTTAGTTATTGGTTGGGTGAAAGGCGGGCGCCAGTAAGCCATGAGTTAGTTTGTGTACGAGAGTGGTTTACTGACGGGCTGGGTCGCGGTCAACATCGCGGACGGAGGCAGAGGGAGAGGGAGATGTGCTGCTGTAAAACGGGCCCGCGCACACCGAGACAAGTATTACTTATGTTCTCTCTCTTGCTAATAAATCTGATTTGTAACTAAATGGACGAGTGAGCCTTTTTCTGTTCTACTGGTCAGATCCTTGAACCTGTTCCCTTGTAACACCACATCACATGAAGCCCACTCTCAGACACAGACAGGGCAGGAACTGGTTTATGTTCCATTGGGGGGGGGGGGGGGGGGGGGGGGGGGGGTGGTTTGCCAGTTGCACTGCGGTTTAATCCTTTCTCCAGTTCCATTGGGCTTTTATCTCCTGACATGTGAACATAATGTTCTATATACCAGCTGGAATATTCCTGTCTCACTTTGAGCTTCATGGCTCAAGGTTTCCCAGGATGGAGATGCAACACTTCAGGAATACTTTGAGGACATCTTTTCGAATGCCTTCCTGATAGTCACTTCCCCCGGCAGAGCTTGCGATAGAGTATGTTTTGGGAGTTTGATGTCGGCCTGTGCCTTGCTCAAGGGAACCAATGGAGTGTAATTTGGGCCTCGCTTGTGGGGATGTTGTGGGGTTGCGGGTGCTGACATTGGTTGCGTCAGTTTGAAGGATTTAGCAGAGGCAGTATCATTGGTATCTTACGTGCACTATGAGGCGTAAGAAACATACAGATGGCCAATGATCATTGATGCCCAGTACATGGTGAATTGCCGATGGACTCTGCCCTTGAAGAAATAGAACAAGCAAAAGAAAGGCACAAAATGCTGGAATAACTCAGCGGGACAGACAGCATCTCTGGAGAGAAGGTATGGGTGATGCTTCAGGTCGAGACCCTTCTTCAGACTGAGAGTCGGGGAGAGGGTGTTTAGGAGGAGAGCAGGAGGAATCACAGGGGGGTGGGGGGCAACGAGATAGGGTGTTGCAGAATTCCCACTGGAGGGAGGAACAGAACCTCTTCAACGTAGGCTTACCTTTGGGAGATTTTGCAGTGGAGCAGACAAAATGTAGAAGAAGGTACTACAGATGCTGGTTTACACCAAAGATAGACACAGAATGCTGGAGTATCTCAACGGGACAGGCAGCATCTCTGGATAATAGGAATGGGTGACGTTTTGAGTTAAGACCCTTCTTCTGACTGAGTAAAGAGAGAGCAGGAGGAATCGTAGAGGAGGAGCAACGGGAGAGGAAGGAATCTGCTGCCCTTGCTTCAGTGTCTGTAGTAAATTATTTGTGATCTGTTTGCACGGCTGACAGCAAATGGAAAAGGGACTTTAAAAGATAAATAACATTTGGGTGATAGGGACGGGTGTGAATGAATGAATGAATAAGTTTATTGGCCAACCATGTACACATACAAGGAATTTGCCTTGGTGCTCCACTCACAAGTAACAACACAACATACAGTAACAATTAAGAATGACACATAATACAGTAAACATTAATAATAAAACACTGTACTAGTACACATAGCATAGTATGGTGTATTAGCATAGCAGAGTGGACACATTAGTGGACCAGCAGCCAGAGCTCTGGCTCCAGAGTAAAGCATGGAATGCTACCATGACTGTTGGGGAATCGAGTAAACTAATAAATTGTGATTTTTTAAATATCTGATCTCAGTAATGAAACCATCAATTTATGCAATTCAGATTGTTCACTAATGATTGGTGTGGAAGGAAGCCGTCAGTGATGGCAATTCTTGGCCTATACATGTCTCAGACCCACCAATGTGATTGATTCTAAACTGTTCACTCAGGATGAAGATTAAGTGCGTGTGACACGCAGATTAAAAAACAAAGAAATAAAACAAATAAAATCCCGAAAAGGAAATATTGAGAGAGAGAGAGAGCAGTGGATTGGAACTGTTTGGGGTGTTTGTAAAGAGCACTGATTTTGTTCTTGTACTTCATGCTAGTTTCTGCAACACATTATCATGTAACAGAAATCATCGTGTTATAGGCTGCGTAATGATATCTTGTTTTGTTCCATCAAGGACATGCATATTGGGTTTTCAATGCCTTCTTGATAGCATCTTGGTCATGTTTACTGATACAGGTGGTATTATTAAGTCGCAGATATTTGTTAAGCTCAATGCAAATTCTTCAACTGTGTGGCAATTGAAGCATGTTCTCAATATTATTAGTTCAAGCCTCTGCATTGAAAGTCTAAGGAATAGATCAAGGCATTGAGAAATAGATGCACATAGTCTCTTGCCCGGAGTAGGTGAATCGAGGACCAAAGGACAAAGGTTTTAAGTGAAGGGGACAGATTTAATAGGAATCTGAGGGGTAGCTTTTTCACACGAAGGGTGGTGGATATATGGAACAAGCTGCCAGAGGAGGTAGTTGTGGCAGCCACTATCTAAACATTTAAGAAACAGTTAGACCGGTACATGGATAGGATGGGTTGGGAGGGATATGGACCAAACTACATAGGTGAGACTAGTGTAGCCGGGACATGTTGGGCTGAAGGGCCTGTTTCCACACATGATATTCTATGATCATAAATGTGATCATTACAATTCTGAATTTGAAGAAGTAGTATGAAATGAGTGGATTTTCCAAAATTACATTTCCAGGAGGTATTTGATAAGATGCAACATCAAAAGTTTATTGCAGAAAATAAAAAGCATGTTGTGTACAAAGTAATATATTACAAGATACAAGATACATTTAATTGTCATTTGGACCCCTTCAGGTCCAAACGAAATGCCGTTTCTGCAGCCATACATTACAAACAAATAGACCCAAGACACAACATAATTTACATAAACATCCATCACATCGCTGTGATGGAAGGCCAAATAAACTTATCTCTCCACTGCACTCTTCCCCCCCCCCCTCCCCGATGTCAGAGTCAAAGTCAAAGCCCCCGGCTGGCGATGGCAATTGTCCCGCGGCCATTAAAGCACACCGGGTCTTGGTGTTAGAGCCCCCGGCGTGCGCTCGCAGAGTCCCGCGGCCATTCCAAGCCGCGCGGGGCGGTGATGTTAGGCCCCGCTCCAGGAGCTCTTCGACCCCGCAACTCGGGCGGGAGAAGTCACCGTTGCGAGAGCCCTGAAAAGCGGTCTCCCTCCAGGGACCCGCGGGCTCCCGGTGCCGCCGTCCGCAGACCTGCAGTTGAAGCCTCCGACTCACCGGTCGGGCCGCAGCAGCAGCGCTCCTCCACCGCTCCAGACTCGGCCAGCTCCGCGACGGTGAGGTGAGTCGTCGGCACCAGAGTCCCCGGTCTCTTCCTGTTGGAGGCCGCTCCTCATTGCAGCCCCAACGATAACGTAGACCCGACGAGAAAAGGTCGGGTCTCCCGTGCAGGGAGAGATTTAAAAGTTTCCCCCTTCCTCCCACCCCACCCCCACCCCCCCACACACACACCCCAACAAAAAATAACAAAAACTACATAAAAACATAGACAGAAAATAATAAAACGCGGACGGGCTGCAGAGGTCGTGTGAGGGTAGGAGGTGAGGGTAGGAGGTTGTCTGGCCACCACAAAACGATGTTTGTATACATAGGTATTTTTTGTGTTGAATAATATGTTGCGAATAGTATGCCTTGGCGATCAGTGCTGGGCCTTAACTTTTTATGATTCATTTAAATGACTTGGGATGAAGACGGCTTTGAGATTGCCCATTTATGGCGTAGACAAGGCTTACCATTTTCACTGAGGGTTTCTCCTCCTTAATTATTGGGCAAAAGTAGACAGATTCTTGATAAGTACGGTGTTGAAAAGTTTTGATGGATAGATGGGACTGAAGAGATGAATGAGGTGATAATCAGACTAGCCATAATGTTAGCAATGGTGGAGGCAGGCTAAAGGAATCAAGTGGCCTACTCTTGCTCCTAAATTGTGTCTTAATATATGAATACATTGAATGGAGGAAATGTGTTAGTTTTCCCATGGGTTTATGCTGCCTGAGATCTACGGTCACATTGAGCTTCGATCTAATGCTAGTGGAGGTTTCTTTGTATTTTGCTATTTCTTGCTCTTTGGAGCATTTTTCAGTCAATTGCTGCCCTCCATCACCTGATATCTCCACAAGTACAAATAACTATTTGTAATGTATACAGCTGAAATAAAGTTGCATTCTCACAGTATTTGCAAGTCTCCAGCTGAAATAGAGGGTATTTCTTTTAGAAATATACCAGCCTGGCTTCCATTTTAGTGGGCACGAATAGATCGTACATCTGGGGTTCTCTGGATGCCTTTCAGTTTCATGGTTGACTGGAAGAAATAGATTTTGAAGGTTGTGAGAATATGATTGATCCGGGTGTCAGGGAGCTGAAAATTATTTGAGCAAAAAAAATATTTTATCCATTCATCCAGTCTGAATTAGAGATCTTTAATCCAACCAGTGCACAATTTAATCACTAGCGAAATGAAGAACAAAACCTTCCGAGTCTTCTCCTGTATACCAGAAGTACCAGCATAATATAGAGGAGGCAGCTTGGAATATATTGGAATATAATGTTCCAAACTGGATTATGTTTCATAAACGGAATGAGAATACATTGTAATAGTCATGCAGATTTATCTGTAACATAAAATTAAATGTTGGCACTGCTGTTAATTATTGAAAGACATGTAAACAATGATGTTCCTCTCCAGATGTCATTCTTTGATTGAGAGTTGGAAATATCTCTATTTGTCATGTGAATTTACATTATAACCTAAATTTGAAACGGCTCATGCTCCGAAGTGTATGATTTTAAAACTAGAGGCTAATGGAGAAACAAATTAAAATCTGAAAGATTCAAAATGAGCAAATGTCTCTGTGATATGCCACAGTGCAATATTACTGAAGTGACTATAAGATACTAGTTTACATGATTCAAATTTCACATATGCACAGAACGATGACCTACAATTTTGTAGTATTTGACATTTACCGGTAGGATGACCGAAAATCATTCAGAATATTATTTACTTAACAGCAAGATTTGATTATTAAAGGCCAGATGAATTTTTGCTTTTAAATGTATTTCTACAGATATTTGTGACTCGACGCTGTGATCAGAGTGTATTGTGCTGTGTGTTTTAGGATTGTTGTCAAAAACGGCTAGAGGCTGCAGCTGAACACAATGCCTGGCTTGTTAAACCGATCGACATGGGCACCTCTCCCCTTGAATTCATCCTCAATAAAAGCCTGCACGAATGGTTACTCCCTCAGGATTACCACGAGCCTTACCTATACCAACCCAGAGAGTGAACCGGTGGAAGGTAAGCTACTGAATATCCAGTGCGTATGGCAGAAGAAACAAATGTATTTGGCATTAAGGAATGCAAGTGCATAGAAAATATCAAAAACCAAGGTTTCCTTCGGGTTTGACTTGTTTGTTATAGTTGTGGTTTTAAATGGGAATTGGTGTGTAGCAAACCACACCCTTGCCTATCACTCAAGTGTGATTTTAACGTGGTTTTAAATGCCAATTGGATTCAGTGTAAACCCATTTTCCACAATCTTTTGTAGTTTTCAAGAAATATCACACTAGCCACTGGCCCATCTCCTAAAGATGGCATTTCCTCAGCTCAGATTAATTATCGTTGAGTTTTAAGACCATGTTGAAGCTCCACGAATTAAACAATTTACCCGTGTCATTGATTGACACACTTCAAAAACATTTGAATATTATTCTTTTCAATTTACAAGAAATTGCTGCACACCAATTGCAGCTGTATAAGGTTGTTTTTGAAGCCTCTTTTGTTTATTTAAAATCACTATATTCACGGTAGACTAGCTAATCTGAGCAAATTACTTATATACTTATATATATGCACACCAATTGCTACCAACATTCATCAAGAAGATTAAATTACTGCTCGTGAAATATTTCACGCTGCAAATCATCTTTTCTATATTGGATTGCAGAGCATTCGTTGGTCGAAAGGGAGAGACCATGTAGTTGTGCAAGATGAGTTTCAGGAAAACATGGGAATAAATACTTCTTCAAAAGAATGCCCTGTTACCTATCGCCATGTGTGCAAACATGGCAGGGTGGCATTGATGATGTATATCAGCTGATTATAACTGTTTGAAGATTTTTTTTTGCTTGGAGAGCCATCTCTGCATCCCACATTCCTACATTCAGAATTCCCACATCAGATCTGCTGAGAGTAAATTAACTGAGGATATATTTTGCTCTTCGGAGCAAGAAAATCTATTCCCTGTTGCCGAACGTCCCAATATTGGCCAAACAAACAGGGATAACGTATTATGTAGTCCCATTTTAACAAGAATCACAAAACATGGGCTGCATATGGAGCTAATAAACAAAATGAGATAGCAATTCCTTTGTTAATAAACTAAATTAGACCAAGATTAATTGATGCATATCCATTTTTTTCTGTGGTGTTTTAATATCCATTAGAGTACACCAGAATTTGACATTAATTTAAAGGTTTGCAGTGTCTGCCACATAAAGTTGATTGCTGCTTCCGATACCTGCATTGGCATGGTTAAACGTGAGAGTTTTAGAGATGCTTCTGCTGATAATATGCTTCCAAACAAGTTCTGCCCTTACCGTCTTTGCAGATGGAATCGTTTAGAAATCACTGATTTTGTTTTTTTGCTTTGTCTCGGTTGCCTGTGAAAGTACTGCATTTGAATATCTAATTTGATTATCTAACAGCTTACCTGCCAAATCTGTAGCCGGAAGGCATAAAAGATCCTAATATCAACTGAGGTTGGAAAAGATGAAGTTCACGAAACAGAATCTACTAAATCGTTGTGGCAGTATTCTTTACACAATCACCACGGTTCCTCTTGTACTGTTGGTCCACAATAGCTAAAAAGGCTATTAAAATCAATTTGTTACTATCTATTCAAAAATATTGTAATGACACTAGAAACCAAAATTCTTTTTTGTAAGTCTTGATTCTTTTTCAAGGTGTATTTGTTTACCTGCTGGAGGAGTCAGAAGTGGTGGTTGCCTTTGAAGCTTTGACAGCAGGAAGACTGGTGACCATCCAGGTCAAGAGCCGGGCACGAGCTGATGATTGCTGTTTTGATTGTTACAACCGTGCCAATCAGGCTCTGCAATGTAACAATGGTAAGTGAAAGCTACAGAACACTTTCCACTTATACTCTCAACTGATGGTGTTTAGAAAAAAAATAATTCTGCAGCCATTGTATTATCTCAGTTAGTTTAATGTGTATGCAAATGTTGAATTGTACTGATAACTAAATTGTAACGTTTGTGTTTTTTTGAAATTAACGCTGCCTCCTTAATAACGGCTAGGTTTTACTGTCTGAGAAGAAGTTCAAGGCATAACCAATAAGTCTTTTGATTATGGAGACACAAAGATCTGCAGATGCTGGTTTGCAAAAAAAGACATAAAGTGCTGGAGTAACACAGTGGGTCAGGTAGCTTCTCTGGAGAACATGGATAGGTGACTTTTCGGGTCTGAAGAAGGGTGCAGATCCAAAATGTTGCCTATCCTTGTTCTCCAGAGATGATGCCTGACCCGTTGAGTTACTCCAGCACACTGAGTCTCTTCTATGCTTGGGGTTTCTTAATAGAACATTTACAAAGCTCTTCTTATTCACCTTGTTCTCCTTGGCAAATATTTAAAAGGATGTGTATAAAATTGCTTCATCCATCTCAAAGACTGATTTGCAACAAGTCAAATGTTAAAATTCAACCATGAAAATATTAGAGCTATTGCTTAGAGGTTATGAAAATCCCTTGCTTAATTAATTTTGCATATGCATGACTATTGCTTAAAGCATTTGCATGTGCTAATCTAGTAATGGGTCAGTTGCAGTTATGGCAATACATTAGCACAGGAAAAGGAATACATTGCACCAATTTAAAATACATAATTAATCAGTACTTTAACAAAAAGGAACCAATCTGAACAAAACATGATCTGCACTGTGATCTGAATTAAATGGATCTGCGCTAGTATTAAGAAGCGATATTTATTAAATTATTTATTATTAATGGGATATTCAAGGTGTTTATTATGTTCATATACTGGAAATAAACCGGAACAATATAATGACTAGATACACCTGCTAACAGTAGAGAGGGTTATCCTTGACCTATGGTGTCTGTGCTGTCTCGTTTCTAAAATAATTCACTGCCGGTCACCTGCTCCAAATATTCAAGGTGGCCAAGAATCTCATACTCCCACAAACCACAGCACACACAGCTCTTTCCCTCTCTCTAGTGTCTTTTTAGGCAATTTCACACAAAATACTTCATCGTTAATGGCTACCTAAATAGAAACAATACCTTACCTCTATTCACATGAAAACATTTTTTAAATGATCAGATTTCCTTGTCTACCCCAATGATAACAGTCTCTTCAAACAATGCTTTTCGAACCCTGCCATCATTTACTGAACACATGCCATACCTTCCTTAAAACCTCACATTCTTTCTATGACTTTACGCTCTTCTCTACACATAATATACCTAGAAGGTACACAAAAATGCTGGAGAAACTCAGCGGGTGCGGCAGCATCTATGGAGCGAAGGAGATAGGCAATGTTTCGGGCCGAAACCCTTCTTCAGACTGCTCTGAAGTCTAAAGAAGGGTTTTGGCCCGAAACGTTGCCTATCTCCTTCACTCCATAGATGCTGCTGCACCCGCTGAGTTTCTCCAGCATTTTTATGTACCTTTGATTTTCCAGCATCTGCAGTTCCTTCTTAAACATAATATATCTCGAGTTTTGTATACACCTTTCCTATAAATTGATCATTATTCCTTGTCAATGCTCGCTCCAATGGAAACAATTCTATGTATGCATATTTTCATACTCTTAAAGTTATCACTAGCTCTAAAGGTAATGGTAATGGGCTTATTGTAGGAATTTCATACAACATAACACATACTTAAACTGAAAGCACTTCCCAGAAGGACGAACCCAAGAAGCACAGGAGAGGGGGAAATACATATTAGTGCGGATGTCAGGAGTTATAGGGAGAAGGCAGGAGAATGGGGTTGAGAGATAGATCAGCCATGATTGAATGGCAAAGTAAACTTAATGGGTCGAATGGCCTTGTTTGCTCCTATAATATATGAACTTATGAAATGCATTGGTACAGGTGGATATTTCCTTTCTACCTGAGAGACGTGCAGGTTTTCCAATCGGCAACATTCGATAGGGACTAAGACTGATCACATTTCCAAAAAAACTCAAATGTATATTATCCCAGCAACTGAAGTATTAAATGGTTTGAGAAAATATGGGTGAATAATTTTTGGGAATAAATGTATAAAAATTAGAAACAAGCAGTTTGCATCCGGTGAAGATATTGCTGACACCTGTGCCTTGTATAATCTCGAATAATTCATCACACTGTTTATGAAAAATTACTGTGCTCACTATCATTGCACTATTTCCATATTCCATACCAGTTAGTTAAATACAAAGGATGATTATGACATGTTATTGGTACGTTAGTGCTGTATACTCAAGAAATTGGCACGCAACTTCCCAAAATAAGTGGGCATTATTGGCACTTTTACACAAAAGACTCCATCATTAATGGCTACCTAAATGGAAGAATGATCTTACCTCTATTAATACAAAAACATTTAAAAACTATCAGATTTCCCTGTTGCCTACCGCAATGATAACAGTCCCCTCAAGCAATGCTTGCCTAATCCTGCTATCATTTGGTGAAAGCATGCCATAACTTCACATTCTTTCAGTGACTTTTTACACTTCTCTAAACATGATATAACTATAAATGAATTCTGAATTTTAACTCTGAGCAATGACCAAATTGAACAGATCACAAGCCCACCCTGCAACATCCTTTGTTTCATTGCCTCAGCAGGTCCCATTTTTCCAGCTAATTTAACCATTTCCCCCCCTCCTTGGAGAGGTAACTGGAACATAAAGGCCGTTGTCCTATTGAGCTGCAGAAATCAAGGGCCCAATATCAATTAAAAAAAAAAAAAATTCTTACTTACCACCTCATTCCACATATTTGAATGTGCCATTTACCTTTTATTCTTCTTTTCCTCAAAAGAAGAGTTCCAGCTCACTGCTCTAGTGGTCTGCAGTTTTTTAATGGCGATCACAGATTTTTCTTAAGTAGCTGTGCCTTCAGCAGCTTTGGAAATGAATACTTGAGCACCTTAAACTTGAGTCTTTATTGTATGGGTTTGCAGGTCATCTGATATTGGATGAAGATATGGATAGAACGACTTTCATTGTGAGCACTGGGTTAATTGGTTCACGGGACACCATGACGATATTCCTTAGTACTACGTTGGAGCTTCAGACACAACCGAATGGCACTGTGCAGGTGTCGTTTCCTTCTGCTTTCATGCCTCGGGTATGCAGCCATGAGGGGAAGCTCGAGTCGACAAGAAGAGATGAAGAAGGGTGAGTCCTGATAGGGGATGACTTCACATGGAGTCCTGTGGCCAAATTTCATATTACTACAGCAACACCAAACATTTGCATTATATTGAGCCTTTGACATAACAAAATTACCCGAGGGGTCAAGAGAAAGATTAAGAAACAAACAGGCGACGCAGATGCATTTAACGAGATGTTGAGGCAAATGCTATAAGGTTGAATCTGAGCACAAAAAAAATAATTGAAGAACTTAAATCAGTTTAAAATGGTTATGAGGTTAAATTTATTATAACATACTCCACAGGTGTTAGCCCATATACTTCGAAATGTTCAAGTATAATATTTATAAATTTTGTTTCCAATGCATTTTAATATTTCTACAATTAAAGTATGTGTGGAAGTTATAGGTAAAGGCTGACAATGGTGGTGTAGCAGAGCTACTGCCTTACAGCGCCAGAAATCTGGGTTCGATCCTCATTGCATGTGCTTGTCTGTGCGGAGTTTGTACGTTCTCCCCGAGATCTGCATTGGTTTTCTCTGAGATCTTCGGTTTCCTCCCATACTTCAATAACCCATACAGGTTTGTAGGTTAATTGGCTTGGTGTATTTGTAAATTGTTCCTAGTGTGTGTAGATTAGTGTTAATGTGCGGGGATCGCTGGTCGGTGAGGACTCGGTGGGCCGCGCTGTATCTCGAAACTAAAAACTAAACTTAACAGTAATGCTTGGGGGCGTATTGTAAAGGGGCTGTCCCACTGCAGCGACCTAATCTGTGGATTTAGACGCGTTTGCCCTCGACTCAAACTCGCAGCACGAGTTTGAGTCGAGGTCATAGTAGATCACTGGAACTCTCCTTCATGCTCGAGGGAAGTTCCCGAATACTCCTGGCCTCAGCTAGGTCGCGGAAAATTTTTTCAGCATGTTAAAAAAATTTCCGGGAGTAAAATTTGGTCGGCATGGTTCTTTTTGACATAGTGCAGTGGAGTGGGGTGTGCGCGCGTGTGCATGCGTGTGCGCGTGTGTGTGTGCGTGTGTGTGTGCGTGATCCAGCTCGAGGTTTTCCAGGCGAGTGCCCTCGAGCGTGAAGGTGGAAGGCACTCTTCGTAACTCACGTATTAGGTCGCCGCGGTGGGACAGCCCCTTTAGGGTTTAGTCAATAGGGAAGGAGAGACTGGGGCAGTAGAGACCAGGAACTATTTTCTGATTAATCGTGGATTACCTTGCTGGTTTTGTCATTCTGAATGTCTTGCTCAGCAGTGGATTGAAACTTTCAAGGTTTCAAGGTCAGTTTATTGTCACATGTACCAATTAAGGTATAATGAAATTCGAATTACTATACAGCAATACTAAAAAAAAAAGCAACAAGACACAGAACTATATAAAAGTTACCATAAAGATCCACCACAGCGGATTCCTCACATTCCTCACTGTGATGGAAAGCAATAAAGTCTAATGTTCTTTCTCTTTATTCTCCCGTGGTCGGGGCAGTCAAACCATCTGCAGTCGGGTCGATTGAAGCTCCCGCAGCTGGTGGTTGAAGCCCCTGCATCAGGGCGATCGGAGTCCCCCACGTAGGGTGATCGAAGCTCCTGTGTCGGGGCAATCAAAGCTCCCATTTTGGGCCGGTCGATGTTCCTACAGCTTGGAGTTCCCGAAGCTGGTCTCTGACTAGGGACCGCAAGCTCCGTGATGTTAAAGTCTGCAAGCTCCCGCGTAAAGCTCAGCGGTCGATGCCTAGCAAAGGGATCGCGGGCTCCATGATGGTAAGTCCGCAGGCACCCACCCGCGGCGGAGCTCTTGAAATCAGTCTCCAGCAAAGGCCGCCAACTCCTCGATGTTAATCTGCACTGCGGACGGAGATACAATACAGAAAAAAATTGCATCTCCGTCGAGGTAAGAGATTAGGACAAGTTTCTCCCACCCCACCCCCTACATAAAACAAGCTGAAGACCACTAAAACATCCATTTAACACATACAAACAAACAACAAAGAAGGAAGGAACAAACAGACTGTTGGCGAGGCAGCTATTGCTTGTGCCACCTGGTGGAAGTGTATGATGGATGATTAATTTAGTAGCACTAAAGTGGAAAATCGGGAGGAAATGGTGCCCCTCTATTTTCAATACTCATTTCACAACAAATGGAATAAAAATTATTCTTCTGATCCACAGCTGCATGGCAACCTGTTTTCACCAAGTAAAGGTATTCAAATTAAACTCAGAAAAATATAATTTTACTTCGGAGTCACGTGAGTGACTGCAGTTTAAAAGACGGACCGTCAGGTAAGTTAAACTGAGGTCGGCTTTACTTGTGAAAGGAGAGCCGTCTGATTTCTGTTTTCAGAATGAGTGCGACTAAGAAGAGGCTCTCAAAGAGATATGTCCCCCGCTCGACTCCAACGGAGAAGCGTTCCATCTATGGGGGGCAGCAACAGGCGGTAGGACCGCTTACCGGGCGCTCCGCCATCCCGACACCGTGCCGAGCCCAGTCCCGCTAGTGCCTGAGCAGTGGGCTGGATGTAAAGCTACCCGAAAAAGCGTCCGGCCGGTGGTTTCCGACTCGTCGGACGGGGACGTCTC
This sequence comes from Leucoraja erinaceus, assembly GCF_028641065.1. NCBI lineage: Eukaryota > Metazoa > Chordata > Chondrichthyes > Rajiformes > Rajidae > Leucoraja > Leucoraja erinaceus. The sequence continues at coordinate 8,629,403 of NC_073390.1, forward strand.
TCTACCCGCACGGGGGAGAGACAGCCGCCTGAACCGCATGGAGCGGCTCCTGGAGCAGGTGCTCCAGCGAGACGCGCTGAGTGATGAGCGCTCTCGCAGGGGGAGTTCAGGCACTCCCTCCACAGTGCCTTGTGCACTGCCCATCGCTTCCTCCTCACCCGAGGGTAGCTTCGGTGACCAGGACTGGGCTGGTCAGGAAGAGGGGACGCTGGCTGAAGAAGTCTGGAGTATGCAAGGGGTGCAGGACCAGGAAGAGCTGCTGGGTGTGGTGAACCGCTAGGTGGCAGCCCCACGTGCAGGAAGGCCATTAGAGCCTAAACTAGCGGCCAGCATTAACCACCTCTCCAACAGGCCCCTACAGGAGCAGGTGGTTAATGAGGCCTTAGAATTGTACACAGCTCCAGAAAATTGTGAGTCTCTCAAAGTGCTGGCTGTCAACAGCCAAATCTGGGGGCACGTCGGGACAAATATTCGGAACCAGGAGCTGAAACTGCAGCGGATCCTCAGGCTCCTGACGTCAGCCATCACATCATTTGCTCGTTCTGTGGACAGTACGGAGATGACCATTAACCAACTCTTGCGCTGTTGTGCAACACGCAGTTCGAGATAAATAAACTCCGTAAAGAAATTATAAGACCTGCCCTAAATCCAAAATTCGCGGGGTTGTGCAAAACCCCAGCCACTGAGCCAGACACACTGCTCTTTGGCAAAGACCTCACGAAAAAAGTAAAGGATATGGAAGAGGCCTCTAAAAAACTTTCGGTCTCATGAGGGCAGGCCCCGGGACGAGCAAACCCAAAACAACAATACCCAAGCGGCAGCACCCCATCGCGTCCACCAGTCGACGTCTACCCTATGGGATTGGTGAAAGCTCGGGGTCCGCATATCACCACCGGAAGTCTTTTTTAGACCAAGGCCCAGAGCGGTCCCCATGGAAAATGCTCCACCCCCAAACATCACCGCCACGTCAGACAACGTGCAAGACTCGCTGGTCTGGGAAGAGACAGAAGAAACACCCATAACCATGGAGGTAGGTGGGTCTGGTTCCTACCAGCATATAGAAAGTAGGGGCGCAATACTAACAGGGGGGAGATTACACCTGTTTAACGAAGCATGGGAGTCTATCACGAGTGACAAGTATATACTCAATAGCATTAGTGGATACAAAATACAATTTATACTAGAAAAATTGCCACCAGTTCAACATTCACCCCAGAGGGTCTTTTCCCTCTCAGTTAAAGAGCAACGAGAGGGACAAGCTGAACTGGTGAGAATCATCACTAAGGGTATCATTGAAAAAACAAAACATGAACCCTTGGAATTTGTGTCAAATATATTAACTTAAACTAAAAAAGATGGTGGGTGTTGCATCATCATTGACTTAACTTCACTAAATATGTTTGTTAAGTATGTACATTTCAAAATGGAAACGTTTGTTACTGCCAAACAACTGATTTCCAAAGGATACTTCATGGCAAGCATTGACCTCAAAGATGCTTATTATTCAGTACCCATTCACAGGAATCATCGCAGATACCTGAAATTTACCTGGATGGGGCAGCTATGGCAGTTTAAAGCATTACCCAATGGGTTAACATCAGCCCCAAGATTATTCACCAAGATACTAAAACCAGCCCTGGCAATATTAAGAAGACAAAAACATATGGTCATGGCATATCTTGATGATATCTTAATAGTAGGAAAGACCATGGAATTGGCATATCAGCTGTGTCAGCTACCAAACAGTTGTTCGAAACCTTGGGATTTGTCTTACATCCAGATAAATCTAAGTTGAAACCATCCACAACCATGGACTACTTGGGCTTCACAATTAACTCAGCCCACATGTCTGTAACTTTGCCAAAAGACAAAACAACTGAATTGGCACAATCATGCAACAATTTAATGGTCAACAAGCGACCAACTATTCAACAAGTAGCAAGAGTAATTGGGGAAATGGTAGCAGCATTTCCGGCTACACAATTTGGACCTTTGCACTATCAAAACTTACAAAGAGCAAAGGTACAGGCACTAAAACGACATGCAGGTCATTATGATCGTATCATGAAATTACCCACTGAAGCAATATCATAACTACAGTGGTGGGCAGAAAACGTTTGGCATAGTGTCAGCCCTATCATTATTAACCCTACTTTAGTTATCCAAACAGATGCCAGTGCTCAAGGCTGGGGAGCGACTAACTCCATATCCAGCACAGGTGGTAGATGGACTAACCTAGAGTCATCATTACTACTTACACTGGGCATTAACTATCTAGAGATGTTGTGTGCCTTTTATGGTTTAAAAGCATATGCATCCAATATGCATCACTTGCATGTTCGGTTACAAATAGACAATACTACGTGGTGGCCTACATTAACCATATGGGCGGCATAAAATCGATATCATGCAACAAATTGGTCAACACAATTTGGCAATGGTGTGTCGAAAGACATATTTGGCTATCAGCAACTTACCTGCCAGGTAAGCTAAATACAGTGGCAGACACCAGGTCACGCAAATTTAATGACAACACCGAATGGATGTTAAACCCCAAAGTGTTTGCAAAGATTATTAAGCAATATGGCACGCCAGATATCGACTTATTTGCATCTAGGCTAAATCACCAGGTACCTATGTATGTCGCTTGGGAACCAGACCCTGAGGCAGCAGCGGTAGATGCGTTCGCGCTGGATTGGGGAAATTTCTTCTTCTATGCATTTCCTCCCTTCTGCCTCATCAGCCGTGTACTACGCAAAATACAAATGGACTCTGCTTCAGGTATTTTGATAGTACCCGACTGGCCTACACAGCAATGGTTCCCATTACTCCACGACATCCCTCCGAACATCCACAAAAAAACAGTACTTGTCCAGCATCAAAAAGTGGGAGAAGTACTGCTTGGATACAGGGACCACCTACTCAACCGCTACAGTTACCAACGTACTGGAATTCCTGGCAAACCTTCACCACGATGAAGGACTCGGCTACAGTGCCATCAACACAGCTAGAAGTCCCTGTCTGTCTATTTAAAACAAGCTCCAGGTCAACAGGCCATGGGGTCCCACCCGCTGGTGGTCAAACTAATGAAGGGTATTTACAACTCTAACCCCCCTAGACCAAGGTACACCCATATATGGGATGTCAGTGTGGTCCTGACATACCTCAGGGGATAGCCACCAGCCAGATCCCTCAACCTGGAACAATCTACGCTCAAAACACTCATGTTGATGGCACTTGTATCTGCACAGAGGGTCCAGTCACTACAACTATTGCGACTGGACAACATGATCACAGCTCCAGACCAGATCTTTCATTATCCAGTGACTGATCAAACAGAGCAGACCAGGAACACCTAATCCAGTCGTGGAATTCTGGGCTTACCTGCCAGAACCACGGTTATGTGCTATGACCCACCTACTGTCCTACATAGACACAACCAAAAATATTCGAGGGAGTGAAAAAGCCTTATGGGTCAGTCATAAAAAACCTTATGGTCAGGTGACGAGCCAAACCATTTTGTGATGGCTCAAGCAGGTGCTAAAAGCTGCTGGGATAAACACTAACATGTACAAATCTCACTCCACCAGGGCAGCATCCACGTCGACGGCCAAAAGAATGGACGTGCCTATAGACCACATCTTGGCTACAGCAGGATGGTCGGGGGAAAGACCGTTCAGAACTTTTTTATAATAAGCCGTTGGCAAAACCTGCTTTATTTGCAGAAAATTTTTTACAGACTGCAAATATTTAATTTAAGCCCAGGGGAGCAATTTAATTTCTTTGTTGTTATTGTTAAAAAATACCGTTGTGTTTTTCTACAAACAGATTCATTGGTTGATTACGATAACACACTTCCTCCCTCAAGGACTTCGGCAGTGAGTGAAGTAATAACTGTTACACGGTTTGAAATCACAGAGCTTTAAAATCTTCACGTAGTCACCCACGTGACTCCGAAGTAAAATAGTAAGATTAAACGAGAACTTACCAGTTTGAAGTTTGATCTGTATTTTATGAGGAGTTACGATGAGGGATTACGTGCCCTCTGCTCCCACCCTCAATAATATGGGTCAAACTGATAACTGATGTCTCCTTTTCTTTACTATATTTATTTCAATAACTGTGTCTATCTGTGATTCCACACCGCTGCTTTGAAGTATGCTGCGCATGCGTGCTGAGCGGGCTCTTCACGTAATCCCTCATCGTAACTCCTCATAAAATACAGATCAAACTTCAAGCTGGTAAGTTCTCATTTAATCTTACTATTAATCTATTTATTGGAACTTAGAATTTTTAATATTGCTTTTAAAACTGCAAAAGAAAATATGGGAGACATGGAACCCTATCCATTTTTTCTCGTTCTGTTTATAAAATATACTTAGGCATCAAAGATCCTTTGGAGTACAACCTTCACTAAATTAACTGGTCTGATTGCTAATTTAGGAGTCATGACTCCAGCATGCAGCTTTATGAGGTTGTAATTCAAACCTGAATACATGCGTAAATTCTGCCAAGGAATAGTATATTTGAACTTGGACTACACCTCTGGAGAAAAGGAATAGATGACGTTGCAGGTCAAGCCGAAACGTCACATATTCCTTTTTTCCAGAGGTGCTGCCTGTGCCCCTGAGTTGCTCCAGCTTTTTGTATCTACAGTTTAAACCAGCATCTGCTGTTCCTTCCGACACAAACAACTTGGACTACCATTGGTCATTTTGAAGACACAGCAATCAGTAGCAATTCTGACCTTCACTAATTGTTGACTTCAGTAAGGGGAAACCAGGAAGCTATGTGTCAGTGGAGGGAGTTAGCAGCTTCAGATTTCTGGGGGTTAACATCTCTGATGACCTTACGTGGAACACCATATACTGTAGATGTGGTCATGAAGAAAGTACGCCACTGCCTCTACTTTCTCAGATGTTTCCATATGTCATGGAACATCTAACAAATGTTGACAGACTAAACAAAAGTAAACTCGAAGCTAAGTATTGTAGGCAGTAGCCCGACTGGTTGCATCAAGAACTGGTATGACAATTCCAACATGCAGGAATGCAAGAGGCTGCAGAGAGTGGTGAACTCAGCCCAGAAGCCAGTGGGTATAGCCCTCCCCACCATCAAACATGTCTACGCTTGCAGCGAGAGGTAAAAGAGACTGCAGATGCTGAAATCTTGAGCAAAACCAAAGTGCTGGAGAAACTCAGCAGGTCAGGCAACATCTATGGAGGGAAATGGACAGACAATGTTTCAGGTCGAGACTTCTTCAGACTGAGCTCCTGTTTCAAAAAGGCATCATCCATCAACAAGGATCCTCATCATCTGGGACATGCCAGCTTCTCATTGTTACCATTGGGCAGCAGGTATGAAGTCCCACACAACCATTGCTCTCTTGAACCAAGTTACACACCTCTAATTGTACCTCAGCAGTGGATCACTCCAGATCACCTCTTGCCCAACTATGGGCTTGTTTCTTTAGTCTAGAGATGCAGCATGGACACAGGCCCTTCAGCCCACCGAGTCTGTGCCGACCAGCGATCCCTGCACACTAACACTATCCTACACACACTAGGGACAATTTACATTTTTATACCAAGCCAATTAACCTACAAACCTGTACGTCTTTGGAGTGTGGGAGGAAACTGAAGATCTCAGAGAAAACCCACGCTGATCATGCAGAGAACGTACAAACTCCGTACAGTCAGCACCCGTAGTCAGGATTGAACCCGAGTCTCTGGTGCTGAAAGCACTGTAAGGCAGCAACTCTACCGCTGCGCCACCGTGCTGCCCACTACTAATGTTTTGCACAAATAATATGCACCGTTATGTTCTTTTCACGGCCTTTCATGTGTAATTTTATGTACAATTTATGTACTGTGTATTGGCTGAGTGCACGTGATGCTGATACAAGCAAGGTTTTCATTGTACTTGTACTTAACCTTCCTTTGCTTGTGGTGACAGTAAATTTGACCCGACTCCGAATCAGAAATTGTAACTATTAACAGCAACCAAGTTTGGAAGGCTCTTGTTGTAGGGGATCTTCATTTTGTTGGCTGTTTCTGCTCTGTTATACTCTTTCTAAATTATACTTTTACCTAAATCTTTCATGTTCTTTTACTTTCCCCAAACTACAGCTTTAGGCCTACCAATTGTTTTGGAGCGGGGGGAACGAGAGTAGAGAAAATGAATGATCACCATAACCTACCAGAGATCCTCACGGAACAAGTATTCAACCCAGTACCATATGAATTCAGCTTTGAGATGCTGGTGCGTGGCCCCTGTCTCCTAGCAGGTAGGGAATAATTTCATGGTCTGAAAGCTTAAGTCTTCTGTAATCAATGTTTACCTTTCTCCTTTAAAGGAGGACATATTTAATTAAGCATTTGTTGGATTAGGTCCTCGTTCACCATGAGAAACACTTACAAAACAGAGAAATGGTTTTCTCTACATCGGCGAGACCAAGCGCAGGCTCGCCGATCATTTCGCTGAACACCTCCGCTCAGTCGTCGTAACTAACCTGATCTCCCAGTTGCTCAGCACTTCAACTCCCATTCCCATTTCCAATCTGACCTTTCTGTCCTGGGCTTTCTCCAATGTCAGAGGGAGGCCCGGTGCAAATTGGAGGAACAGTACCTCATATTTTGCTTGGGTGAACATTGACCTCTTATTTCAGATAGCCCTTGCTTTCTCCCTCCTCCGCCCCCCCCCCCCCCCCCCCCCCCCCCCCCCCTTTCCAGTTGTCCCACATCCTAATGTTTCCGACCACCTTCTATATTTTTCCTGACATCAGTGTGAAGGTCTCGACCTGAAACGTCACACATTCGTTCTCTCTATAGATGCTGTCTCACCCACTGAGTTACTCCAGCAGTTTGTGCCTACCATCAATTTTATTCGGCATCCGCAGTTCTTTCTCACACAGAAATGGTTTTAGTGTTGGATTGTTCAAATAATCACTGCTTTCTAACAGTGATTATTTCTTTACTGATCCACCAGCAATCAACCAAAATATCCCCCCAGCAAATGCCATCACACTATTTTCACAATTCACACCTGATCAATGGTTTATTTATGGTCACGTGTACCAAATTACAGTCAAATACATTTTTGCATACAGTTCAGCAAGACTATCACCATGCATAAGCACCATGCATAAGCACAAATGCTTGATAGTCTTGCTGAACTGTATGCAAAAAATGTATTTGACTGTAACTTGGCTGGTCCTCTCCCATATCAAATCCAGCATCCCTGCCTCACTGGACTCTCATCAATTTGCATACAGGGCAAATAGATCAACAGAGGATGCCATCTCTCTGGCTCTTCACACTGTCCTGACTCACCTGGACAGACAGGGCATGTACGTGAGGATGCTCTTCGTTGACTATAGCTCTGCATTCAATACGGTCATCCCCACCAAGCTCACCACCAAACTCCACCAGCTAGGCCTCAGCTCGCCGATATGCGATTGGATCCTGAACACATGGTTCACCAACACCGCTGCGCTGGTCAAGAAGGCACAGCAATGACTGTTCTTCCTGAGGACATTAAAAAAGACTGGTCTGCCCCAACAGCTGCTGACAACGTTTTACCGCTGCACCACAGAGAGTATATTAACGTATAGCATCTCTGTGCGGTATCTCAGCTGCACGGAGGCGGAGAGGAGAGCTCTTCAGCGCGTCGTCCACAGAGCGCAGAGGATCATTGGGACAGAGCTACCAGCCTTGGAGGGCATCTAACACACACGGTGCCTCAGGAAGGCCGTCAGCATCCATAAAGACTCATCACACCCTTGTAACGGACTGTTTGAACTACTTCCCTCCGGCAGACGTTACAAGGCCTTCTACGCCCGAACCTCCAGACTCAGAAACAGCTTTATTCCAAGAGCTATAGCGGCTCTGAACCGGCCCTGCTGAGTGCCCCCACCCCCCCTGGACTGTCTCCCTCGGATGGTCACGACACACAGCTTATTTATTTATTTTACTTTTCTTTTTCATCGGTTGGAGCTGCATACTAAATCTTGTTGCACTGACGTGCAATGACAATAAAAGATATTATTATTATTATTATTATCCTCCGGTTAGTACAGAATGTACCGAGCAGCCCACTGAGTCCATATGCAGGTCACCATTTTGGCACCATCTTACAGTCCCAGCTCCAGTCATCCCATAAACCATCATCCCTCTCCTTGCTCCTTCATACACTCTGAATATCCCAGTGTAGGTCTATCAAATAATGCACAGTGTTGTACCTCTATAAATGATATCTGTTGTGGCAGGCCCTTGAGCAAACTGTTCATTTAATGTACCTACTAAGTGTTTAAGGGAAGGAAGCAATGAAGTTGGGATAGGGTGGAGAAAGATGCTGTTCAGATGAATAGAGGGCTACTTGGAGTAAGAGATGTTCAGTGGGTTGAGATGTCTGAAATAATAGAGTGTGTTTTATGAAGGGAAGGTATATGATACGAAACGATATGATAAAACTTTACTCATCCCTGGAGGGAGATTGTTCTGCCGACAGTCACAACACACAAGGTACACAAAAACGTGAAATTAAAAGTGAAAAGAAAAAGAAAAAGACAAACAACTGTTGTGTGGTTGCCATGTGCACAGCGCCTTCATCGCAACAAATGAACAAACAAACATTGCACCGAGGCCCATGCTGCCCCGAGGTCCACGCTGCCGCTGTTGAGTCCCCACTGCCTCTGAGGCTCCCACTGCCGCTGCCAAGGCTCCCATCGCCGCCACTGTTGAGGCTCCTTCGGCACAGATGGGCCTCGCCGCCCGGTTTTAACCGCAGTCCCCTGGGGGGCCGTGAGGTGAGTCGGGCCTACCGGGGCACGTGGCCCCTGGTCCTCGGTCGTCCTTATGGTCATCAGTGACGCCGTTGTTTGGCGGGTGGATCGGGCCCGTGCGGATTTCCACGACACTCCCGCCGTGCACCCGGCTCCCCGGGATAAGCCCACAGAGACGAGAGATTGCACAGAGTGCTTGTGTTTTCAGTGGGTAATTGAAAATTCAGGTGAGTGAATTATTGGAATATATTGGTGGAATTACTGGTTATGGGTCTGGATGTAAGCACAATGCGAAAAACACATCTGCTCCTGCAGAAGAGGAGGAGCCACCCTAGCACGTGTGGAAGCATGTTGCAACCTTTGTAAGTCACGGGTATCGCATTTGTGTGATACTCACACTTACTCAGCCCTTTTCACCTCTTTTTACCCACCAGGCCCAGTAAAATGGCTTATGTGAAGATAAACTTGCAAACCTCCAACTAAAACTGGCTTAGTCAGCCATCCCTCACCATTTCTCCCACTTCATCCTTTCACAGGATATTAGCACTTTTGCAGAGGCCATTATTATACCCGTCTCCAACCGCTTTATGGATAGATTGACAGGTCATTTCCGAGGGCTTTTATATATCAACTGCATTGCAGCAAGGCTGGGGATTTCCTTCTGTGAAGGGCCACAGTCAAGCTGCTTTGTGCTTGCCATGACCAAGCTCAGCTGTTTTGTTATTAACTCTATTTATACTCCATGGCTACCACAGTGGGATATGAGCTCATGTTCATTCCAACTACTTGGTTACTAAACAGTAATTTAACCATTGTGTCATTGCTGAAGCCTGTCTTAGGTAAAACTATAAAATCAGAAGGAGGCAGGTTGGACAGGTTTTCAACCATCTATTCTATTGGGTTAAATTCTCATTCCTCCCTTATTTTCTCCATGCCTTGGAATATTTGATGATGCTGGGAGTGTTGAGCCCATACAGTTAGCTGCTGTGAGTTGATTTTATCTTGTGTTTCTAACCTTGTTGCATGTAGTATTTTCCAGTGTGTGGTTTGGTCTCCATGAACACAGGTTGGAATATCTGCATTTTCAATGTTTTTAATTAACTTCAGTAAATATTACGTTTGACAGGCAAATTATGTAAAAGCCAAGGTTCACAGGCTATACCTTCCACTTCCTGATCCAATTATTTTAGCACTTTAATTAAAAGCTCACGGGGAAGGGAGGAAATTAAATAGTTAAACGCCTTTCTCCATAAAACGTGGCAACAAATTGAATTTAGCTAGAGATGTCCTTTATTTTCCCCAAATCTTGAAATTATTCATCATCTTTATAAAATATTCAGAACAGGCACATAGAGGCAGAAATAATCAATAGTTTAAGTCAATCCAACAGATTGATTCCTGCAGTTTCTGTGCTAAACACAATTACTTCTGACAGGGGGAGTCTGAGGAGTTTCCATACAATCCATGTCCTAATGCAGTAAATCACTCCATGTGTAAGCACAGTGCGGTGAGGTTCTGAATGATAATGAGGGTCACATTATTTTTTGTCGATAAAGTTAAGTATTGGATTGTAAGAAAGCAGATCTAATTGAATACAAGACGTCGCTCTTACAGTGAAATCCAATTACTTTAATGGGGGTGGGGGTTGGAAGCAGGAGGTTTAGCAAGGAGATAGAGACGTTAAACTGGAAGTCAAAAACTGCTCAGGGGAAATCATTCAATTTAGTTTTTAAAGAGATACAGCGCAGAAACAGGCCCTTCGGCCCACCAGGTCCGCGCCAACCAGCGATCCCTGCATAGTAACACTATCCTACACACGCTCGGGATGATTTACATTTATACCAAGCCAATTTACCTACAAACCTGTACGTCTTTAGAGTGTGGGAGGAAACTGAAGATCTCGGAGAAAACCCACGTGGTCACAGGGAGAACGTACAAATTCCGTACAGACAGCACCCATAAGCGGGATCGAACCCGGGTCCTTGCAACTGCAAGCGCTGTAAGGCAGCAACTGTACCGCTGCGCCACCGTGCCGACTATGGAGACAAAATGCGACGGGAACAAGCAAGCCAGCTCTGAATGCGGTTCAAAACCCAGACTAGGATTTCATTTCCACATGATGAGAGTGACTACTGTTGTTTAGCTGCAGAGTGGAAATTGCAGTCACTGATATTTTTGTTAATTCCCTGTGTAACAGTTGGAAGGACTTTAAGACCAATATGGGAAGGACGGAGAGCTTATGTCGTGATCCATGCACTCCAATGCACAAGAGGAACATATAAAAATAATCTTCTTGGAATTGTTTGCTTGTGTTTTTGTTCCGTGTTTAAATACATTGAACAGTGTTAATAAGTAGCAATGGGGTCACTTTCAGAAGTGAGTGTGGCTTGGCCTCTATGAGACTTGTAGTTTTGTTTCCTTGTGTTGTGGAGCAGCCTGGATTACTGAGGCGGAGTCCAATGTCCTTTACTCCGTCTTCTGCAATTGCACCAGCTGTGTGTTGGCATAGTCAAAGTTAACTACAATCAGGGCCAATTAAATGTCTCTTGCACAATTAAATGGATTGATTTAAAATTGATGAGAATTGTTTGCTGCTAAGAGTGATGTTCCAGGAGGGGAAAGAAGTCCATTTCACTTTCCATCTCATCCATGCAAATTCATTGATACATTGCTGGCTCCAGATAAACGAGTTGAACAACATGGGTGCCAAATGCTCCACTCCTGTAGTTCCACGGTGTGTTTCATCAGCACCCATGGATTTGGCCACTGATTTAAGATGGGTTGCTGACCTCAGTGAGTATGGCACAAGTTTACAGGAGATGTTGCTGGATCACAGTCTGTCGAATCCAAGATGTGCCTGCTGGAAGGCAGTCACTCAGAGAGGTGGCACTGAGGGTCAAGCAGGGATTATCAGGATGCATCACAGCTTGGTTTGGGAACAGCTCCATCCAGGACCATAAGAATTGGCAACAAATTGAGGATGTAGTCCAGGTCTCCTCACAAACCAAACTCCCTTCTATTGACTCCATTTATACTTCACGTTGCCTAGGCAAGGCCAGCAGCATAATCAAGGACGAGTCACACCCTGGCCACTCTCTGTTCTCCTCTCTCCCATCAGGCAAAAGGTACAGAAGTGTGAAAACACACACCTCCAGCTTCACGGACAGTTTCTTCCCAGCCGTTATCAGGCAACTGAATCATCCATCCTACTGCAACCAGAGAGCAGTGCTGAAGTACTATCTACCGCTGTCTCTAATATGTCCTTCTGACTATCCTTTACTGGCTTAACCTTGCACTAAACGTTATTCTCTTATCATGTATCTATACACTGTAAATGGATTGATTGTAATCATGTATTGTCTTTCGGCTGACTGGTTAGTACACAACAAAAAGCTTTTCACTGTACCTCGGTACACGTGACCATAAACTAAACTGAACTGAGTGTCAAGCAGGGATTTGATATTGGAGGCAGCTATCAAGCAAGCACAGGATAGCACTTTCTGACATCTTCAGGAAAGGAAGGAGTCACCTGAAGGCGAGATGTTACAACTGAGTTTGAAATGTGGAACGCACATCCAAAGCCTCTCAGGCTGAAAGAAAGGTTGCAATAGGAGCAGGCATGGTGAAGATATTCAATCGTTTGATCCCTGCTTTTTAAGAGTGTCTTTAGACACCCATCCCAGCCAGTGGCTAGCTACTTTTGCAACCTCACTGTCCTGCAGTTTACTTGCATAGAAATATAGAAATTAGATGCAGGAGTAGGCCATTCGGCCCTTTGAGCCAGCACCGCTATTCAATATGTTCATGGCTGATCATCTAAAATCAGTGCCCCCCCCATTCCCGCTTTCTCCCCATATCCCTTGATTCTGTTTGCCTTAAGAGCTATATCTAACCCTCTCTTAAAAACATCTAGTGACTTGGCCTCCACTGCCTTCTGTGGCAGATTCACAACTCTCTGGGTGTAAAGGTTTTTCCTCATCTCAGTCCTAAATGACCCTTGTTCTTAACTTGCGCATGTTTTGCAGGAGTGGAGAGTCCCACGCACGCACTACGGGCTGGAGCAGATCCCATCGCCAGGTCTGCTTCCACACTCTACATCACACTGGCCGAGAAACACCACTACGACAGGGACCTCCAAATTATATTACATCCAAGCGGTAAGCCTTACCCATTGTACTGTGAGAAGGAGGATTGTGAGCCAAAACAGCTGTATCAGGCCAAATTTGAGACTGGAAAGATAATCTTAAACTAAACTGCCTGGTTGGATAAAGGTGCATTTTGGTGGAACCCTTGTTGTTACACCCAAATTGCTTTTATTTACCAGTGGTTTAGCTGATCTGATTACCTAGGTATTACGTTATAGAAGGAGACCATTCGGCCTTCGGATTCATACTGTCTCTGACCAAGAACAATCTTGGTCCCATTCCTCTTTGTTTTTCCCCATGGCCTTGTAATTTATTCTCTCTCACTTGCCCTTCTAGTTCCCCTTTCATTCCATTGCCTAAGGGATAATTTGCAGTAGCCAGTGAAACTACCTTTGTTTCTGGGATGAGGGAGGAAACTGGAACAGCAGATGGAACCTCACACTTTCATATCCTACACACTGCACACCAGGGGCAATTTATAGAAGCCTACAGACCTGCACGTCTTTGTAATGTGGGAGGAAACCAGAAGGCCTGGAGAAAACCCACATGGTCACAGGGAGAACTCCACAGAGATAGTACCCGTAGTCTGAATGGAACTTTGGCGCTGTGAGGCAGCAGCTTTACCAGCTGTGCCACTGTGCCACCATTTCTTCCTTATAATGCATAATAGATTACGGTATTTCCATGGATAAACCTGTGATTGAAAAGGTGGAGAAATTGAAAGGTGAGGGGTGCAGGGATCACATCAAATACTATTTCCATAGTAGGACATCATATGGGCCAAAGCAACTTTAGTTCATTTTTCTCAAACATTTTACCATGTGTAACGTTTCTAGATCTCTAACAAGAGATGTCTTAGGAGAGAATCTTGTATTGAACAAAGCTTTGCTGGTAATTAATATTGTTCCAGTTTATTTTAGGTGCAATGAAGCTTTCTTTGGAATAACCACTCAGTATCCACACTTATCGCGGATGCAGCGAGTGACTGGGAACTTTGCATCGAGAGTGATGTTTCAGAACTTGGATCTATAGAATGGGGGATGGAACGGGAATATTCTTGAACGTGACAGATTCTTGAGGGAGTTTTGTTATTGAGGCACTGCAAATGTACACATAATGACCTTTTCTGTTTTACAAGAGCCCTATGTCCCACACATTCTGCTGGAGAAAGGCAGCATGAGTTTTGAGGGGTATGAACGGCATGTCAAAAATAGACGGGATTTCATTCGCTTGATGAGGAAAAGCTCCAATGCTGACAAAAGGGTAAGAATCAGTCTTTTAAGGTAACGCATGCAAAAAAAGTAATGAGAGCACTTAGATTTAACAGCAGAGATGTAATTGCTGCAGGCTCATTGTCTGGAATCCATAAAGAGAAGTCTTCCTGAAAAACTTGACACTATATTACAAATAGGGTAATTTTGCAAAGTACCAGACCTTGTATCGACCCTATTAATGCCTTGGAAAAAGAGCCATTAGCTTTTGACAGATAAAAATGAAGCAAGCGTGACTGGAAATCCAGTGATAGCTTAATGCTGCCAGGCATATTGTCTATATCGTTCCTTCCACACTTTAGTTCCCAGACGCTACATAAAACAATGAAATATAAGATTAGAATAAATTCTCTAATACCTGGATCATCACCATTTAGGGAGCTATTGGGATACTCCAGCTATAACGAGGGTGAAAGGGAGAGATTGAATAGGCTGGGACTCCTTTGAGCGCACGAGGATGAGAGGGTATCTAATAGAGGTGTATAAAATCATGAGAGGAATAGATCGGGTGGATGCAGAGTCCCTTGCCCAGAGTAGGTGAATCGAGGACCAGGTAACATAGGTTTATGGTGATTTAATAGGAATCTGAGGGGTAACTTTTTCATACAAAGGGTGGTAGAGATATAGAAGGTACATAGAACAAATGAATGAAAGATATGCAAAAAGCAACAATAATCAAGGAAATGTGGAGCCCACAATGGTCCATTGTTGGCTGTGCAGAAGGCGATAACAAGTTGGAACTCAGCAGGATGACAGTGAAACTAGTACGACAACTAGGGTGGGGGAGGGACAGAGAGAAGGGATGCAAGGGTTACTTGAAGTTAGAGAAATCAATGTTCATACCACTGGGTTGTAAGCTGCCCAAGCAAAATATGAAGTAATCCATCAAAGCATTAGAAGGGAGATGAAGAGAACATGTTTCACCCAGAAGATGAGGGGGATCTGGACATTATTTCCAAAAAGATGCTAAAGGCAGAAGCACTCATTACATTAAAGAAATAGTTGACGTATACTTGTCGGTTTATTCCTAGTCTGTAGACCATGAATATTGTGCTAAGTGACAGTCATAAGTGATGGGTGCAGAATTAGGCCTTTCAGCCCATCGAGTCTACTCTGCCATTCAATCATGGCTGATCTATCTCTCCCTCCTAACCCCATTCTCCTGACTTCTCCCCATAACCTCTGACACCCGGTCATTTTCATCATCGACGTCTGACTTCAATGACAGATCGCACGATGACATTGCAGTGTTAGGGGAGAATGTGGTGCAGTGGGGACAGATTGTGAGCAAACATTTGTCGTACATGTGTTGTATGCTGTACTTATCCTCTGATCTGTTTCGAAGAACAAATTATTTTGTTTTGAACGTGCCCTCAGAGTGCACATAACTGGAAGCATTATTTGCAATCTGCAGCTTGACTACTGAGCTTTGAGTGACCTGGCCTCTCGCATGCAGTTGCTGTAGGTTCAACAGTTCCTCAATAGCAATGAGGAATAGGTGCAATTCCAGAGATGTTTCTTGGAGGTGCAAAAAAATGGAGAAAAATATTGGGGCAATAACACAGATTTGTTTGACACTGGCCCAGACTAAGATGGCCCACTGGCCCAGACACATTGATTAGTATTACAGCTTGCATGTCATCATGGAGCAAATGTAAAATGGAGACAATTTTCTATGGGAAGCAGAATGTAAGGAACATACTCCAGTCTCTCGTAGTTCATGGAGTCAAAGGCTTTAATAAGGTAAAAAAAGACTGGAGTTGGCTCCTGTATTTCTCTTGGTGTCTCGCCTTGTTGAAGATCATGTCTATCAGCAGGTTTGGTTTAGTTTAGAGTTATAGCAAGAAAACGGGAGAAGAAAGGAAAAAGGAGGAGGAGGAGCCCGAGGGCTGAGGGAGAGATAGGAAGGGGAGGAGACAGCAAGGGCTAACAAAATTGGGAGAATTCAATGTTCATTCCACCAGGATGCAGACTCCCCTTGCGGAATATGAGGTGCTGTTTCTCCAATTTCCGGAGTTGCTCGCTCTGGCCATGGAGGAGACCCAGGACAAAGAGGTTGGAAATGGAATGGGACAGGGAGTTGAAGTGCTGAGCCACCGGGAGGTCAGGTTGGTTAATGCGGACCGAGCGGAGGTGTTCGGCAAAACGATCGCCAAGCCTCCGCTTGGTCTCACCTGTCTATACTCCTTATATATTTTTATACCTCAATCGTATTCTCTTAACCACCACATCAGAGAAAGCAGACCTAGCTTCTGCAGTCTCTCCTCCTATGTAAAATATTCCACCCAGACTCATCCTGGTGAGGGTCCTCTCGTTATTGGGTTGGAATGCACATCACTGATCATCTTCTGGGAGATTGTCCTATGGCAGACTTTGGTGGAAGTGATGTCTCCTGATGGTGTGTCATGGGTCAGTGTAGGCAGCTGATAATCGCAAGATCAGGACCCATATTTTGATGGCACAATAATAGAGACTAAAATAGTTGTTGGCAACTGGGAGCAGTTGACAGTCAATGAAGTAGTGGGGAACCCTGATCAGTTGTCAGAGCTTTTTTGGAGTAAGGTTTATTAGAGACACTAACCTGCTTTGGTAAGAGGTATTCCTTCTGCTTCCTGCGTATGGCGTGCACAGCCTAAAGTTGTCGGACAACTTATTCTATTTGACATTATTTGATTATGCATGCCGGGTTGATTGCATTTGTCGAAACAGGGAGGACCACGTGAATGTTGCAATCTTCCACCCCAGAGGTATTCCCCAGTACCCCAGACATTTCCACTGGGAATATCACTGATTTATTTCATTTTTGATAATGACTTTGCATGTTCTGATCACAACCTTCCTGGCAGTTGTGGGTGTTGGAGGATTCTGGTAAAAGGTCACCCTGCAGTCATGTGTCTTGGGAAGGGACTAGGACTCATTCTTTGTCAGTGGGATCAGGGAAGTTATGAGAAGAGGCCTTCTGGTAAAGATTGGACAGCCAATCTTTCATGTGAGCCTCCCTGGTGACATGGGACCATTGGCAATTCCAAAACAGCTGGGGTAAAAAGAATATAGAGGCAAGATCACGGGAGGTTTTATGGATAAAGACAAAGATATAATGAGGCAGCAAGTCAATTTTCAACTCACAATGCTGAAGTGTTGCTGATCATTTATCTGGCAGTGGGAGATTGTTGCAATACAATGTGCTTCAACATAACAATGCTACAGTTCCTTTGCAGTTTGTTGCTTGCTATTGCTGACATTATGCATTCTGGTCATGCAAGATCATGTAAGGAGGATACTGTAGCTGTCGCAAACCGGTCACCACAATGACTTTCTCATTGCAGGTTGATTTTGTGCGGAAGCGTTTTCACAAAGACATCAGATTCAATCCTGTGCTGATGCTGAACTTCTGCCCCGATCTCCATAGCAGCCCAACAGATTTTGGAAATGTGACCAGAGAAATTATCTTTCTTGTCGACAGAAGCAGGAGCACGAGTGGCATTAATATGGAGAAAATAAAAGTTGGTATCTTACATATATATATATATACGAATTTTGAATGTGTAGCAAGGTTTGGTGTTGTAGACTACTAAGTTAATAAAACTATCAACAGAAAGGGTTAGGAACCAGATGCATATGTCTAGGTGAAAGTCACTTATATGTCAGGATTAGACTTTATATTCATCAAAAAAAAAGCCCAGTCTTGGATGGGGGGGGGATTCAACTGCACAATAGCCTTGCATGCATCTTTTCTCATACTTTCTGGTTTCTCATGACATAAAAAGAAGTCACTCGGCCCATTAAGTCTATCCTGGCTCTGTCACCCCCCATCCCTTTCATGTGCCTTATTCACCCTCGCATGCTCATCAACTCAATACCTTCATTTTCCTACTGCCCACCTATGATAAGGGTAACATACTGTGGTCATTTAACTTACCACTAGCATGTCTCTAGAATGTGGGAGAATGGACACCTGGAGGAAATTCATAGAGAGAGCATGCAAACTCCACACCGACAGCATTGAGGGAAGGGGATATATCTGGTTTGGTGGGAGGGTGAGGCAGCAGCACCACCCGCTGCATCATTCCGAGGCCCTTTTCATTTTCAGTCATTAATATAGCCCTTTTCACTTAAACTATGAACATTATGAACAAGTTGAAGATAGTTTCAAGTTCACAATATGTTATTTTGGCAGTAGATTTATAAAGCACAATCTTTCTTTGCTGTCAAAACTAAATTTGAACTCAGTCACAGGGTTAGAAGAACAGTTTTGTTCACAAACCACACTGCTGCAGCAAATATTAAAACTGATAACAATCACAAATGAACTGCACAACTAATGAAACATTATTGAATTTTATTAGCTGAGTCCCTGTAAGAAACATGCAAAGAATTACAATGAACATATGCGGGGCTGTCATATGCTGAGAGAATGGAGCGGCTGGGCTTGTATACTCTGGAATCTGGAAGGATGAGAGGTGATCTTATTGAAACATATAAGATTATTAAGGGTTTGGATAGGCTAGAGGCAGGAACATGTTCCCAATGTTGGGGGTCCAGAACCAGGGGCTACACTTTAAGAATAAGAGGTAATCAATTTAGAACAGAGATGAGGAAACTCTTTTTCACACAGAGAGCTGCGAGTCTGTGGAATTCTCTACATTAGAGGGAGGTGGAGGCCGGTTCTCTGGATACATTAAAAAGAGAGCTAGATAGGGCTCTTAAATATAGCGGTGTCAGGGGATATGGGGAGAAGGCAGGAACGGGGTACTGATTGTGGATGATCAGGCATGATCACATTGAATGGCGGTGCTGGCTCGAAGGGCCGAATGGCCTACTCCTGCACCTATTGTCTATTGAGCAGGCAGACAAGTGCAGGGGGCAGGGGTTGAGGTTTTTGGATCATAAAGATCACTTCAGAGGTGACCTGTACAGGAGGGATGGGTTGTACCTGAACTGAAGAGGAACCAAAGTTCGGGGGAGGAGGAGGGGGGGCGGGAGATTTGCTAGTGCTGCTCGGGAGGGTTTAAGTTAGACTGGGGGGGCAGGACCCAGAGTGGAAAGGGGGCAGGTGAGTAGTTGGAGGCAAGTAGCGTAGTCAAAGTAAGCAAGATTAGCTTATAGGACGGGCAATGAAGTGGAAAGGCCAATGGTTTATTTCTAGGTCTGAGTTACAATAGAAATAACAGAAATATGGCTGAGAGACAGGCAGGACTGGTAGCTCAGTGTTCTAGAATATGGATGCTACAGGCGTGCTAGAGATGCAGGTTAAAGTGGAGGGTGGGGGGAGGGGGGGTTGCTATTTTGATCAGGGAGGACATAACAGTGCTCAGAGAGATTATTCATGAGGGATCAACCAAAATGACTGGAACAGAAACAGGAAGGAAATGACCTATTTGATAAGACTGTATCATAGGCCTCGTGAGAGTCTGATGAACTAGTGGAGCAGATGTGTAGGGAGATTGCAGATAGATATACAAACACTAGGGTAGATTTTGAGGGCAATTTCTATTACTTAATATTGACCGAGCCTCTCGTAGTGTTAAGGGCTTGGACGGGGTGGAGTTTGTTAAATATATCCAAGCAAACCTCCATAATCAATATAAAGAGGGCTAGATGATTAGAGAGGATGCAACAGTGGACATCTTCTTAGGGAACAAACTAGGACGTTTACAGCAGGATCTAGATCAAGTGGGAAGGTGGGTCAAGGATTGGCAAATGGAACTTAATTCTGACAAGTGAGGGGTGTTCCAGGGAAATGGGACCCGCCTAGTGTGCAAAATTGGTCGGCATAGACAGGGTGGGTCGAAAGGGCCTATTACCATGCTCCACAGCTCTATGACTGAGTCTCACAGAATGCTGACGAGAAATATTCCATCAAATGTAAGGGGAAAATATACAATTAATGGTAAGACCATTAACAGCATTGATATACAGAGTGATCTTATAGTTCAAGTTCATATCTCCCTTAATGTGGCAACACAAGTAGATAGAGAGATAAAGAGGGCATATGGTTTATTTATTTTCATTGGCCAGGGCACTGAGTATACTGTAAGAGTAAGGAAGTCATGATGCAGTTTTACAGACTTTGGTTAGGCCGCTTAGAAATATATAAAATTATGCGAGGCACAGAATGGATAGACAGTCGGAATCTTTTTCCCATGGTGGAAAAGTCAAAGACTAGAGGACATGCTTCAAGGTGAGATAGGAAAGGGTTAAAGGAATTGTGAGGGACAGGTTTTTTTTACACAGAGGGTGGCGAGTGTTCGAAACATGGTGCTGCCGGTGGTGGTGGAAGCAGATATGATTTTGTTTGTCTAAGAGCTTTTGGATAGATATGTGAATATGCAGGTAATGGAAGACTGTGGATTATGTGCAGGCAGGTAAGAGCAGGCCTTGGCATCATGTTTGGCATAGATGTGTGCAAAAGGGCTTGTTCCTGTACTGTTCTATGCCCCAAAGTAGTCATTTATGCATAATAAAAATCAGATATCTTGATTTTCAATTATTAAAGGAAGTACATCATCAGAACATAAAAATGGTGGGCAAGAGGCCATGAGATCTCCTGAGCCTGTACTGCTATTCAATAAAATCACAGCTTCCCAAAACATTGCCTCAACTCCACTTTCCTCCTTGTTCCCCATAACATTGACTCACCTAAAGTTTCTTATTAGGGGTCAACTATGTGGGTGAGCTATATTTATGCCAGGAAACGCTTTTAACTGTTAATGGAAAATAACATGTCTATGATGAAAATTCATGACACGACTGCTTCCCAATGTACTCGCATGGCTGGGTTTCGACATATCCCAGCTTGATGCCCACACATCCTCACACCCCTTTGTGAAACTTATGCAGGAATTGTATCATATTGTTAATTACACTTTCCTAGTGGAGGAAAGTCTGATGAAATTCATCCCATTGAAACTTATGACTCAGAACAAGCATATTAGGAATTTTTGACTGGAAATGGGAAAGGTGGAGGAGAACTATTGCAACTATAGAAATACAGAACAACGTCCAAGAACAACATCCCCAATATTCAAATGGAAATTAAGTAAAAAATTGAGGAAAAATAATTTACAAAACCATACTGAAAGGATGGAGAATAAGACTGATTGGTAAGGTCTCCTCAATGATCTAAGCGACATCCTGTGCCATCTCATGTGATTATCAATGATGGATAGATTCTGGCTATAGAAATATATTAACTGTAAGGTGGATCAAAATTGATCAATTTCCCTTTGAATTAAAGCCATGCTATTACAGTCAGCAAAGAATAATGTGTTAGTGTAGCGAGTCCAAACTTTGTGGTCAAACGGTTACTTTATTCGGTGAGATAAGTTTAACATACATGTGCGTTGGGACTCTCTAACATATTGAGTCATTGCTGCTGCTGTTGCTGAGCAAGGGTGTTGACTCGAGCTCAGCTACCTGTTGACTCATGATCTCAAGGTAAGATCTGCTGATGTAGCCGGACACTCCCCTTAACCCATGACGTCACGTGACAGTCCTCGTAACCAGTGATGGGGGTTCGACAGCAAGTGGTCTGACCATCAGGTGACGCCACGTGGTGGTTAAAATAAAAGGCAGCAAGGAGGGAAATGTGTACTGGAAACAATGATCTTGTACATCTTCTAAACTAAACAATTGAAGCTCAAGAATTTCTAAAATCTGAAATAACGTTGCAACTTTGAATCTCCAAAATGTTCTTCTCACTGTGTGACAAGAGTTTCCTTATTCCACATCCAATTTCCATTACATTAGATATAGTTGAGGGAAACACAACGAATCATACCTCACTTGCGTCTTATTGGGAATCTTTCCAATCATGTTTTCATGAAAGCAATGAAGTCGACCTAATCGAAGCCACAAATGGAATCTCTTGATACCATGATACAAGATTCCTCTATATCTGCCTGTTCTTGCTGTGACGTTTGACATATTCAACTGCATTGTCCTCCATTTTCCAACTCAGATGGGTTATTAATGTCAGTAGATTCCTTTTTTACGTATATAGCCATAACTCTGTCCCTTCTCAGTTCCATTCATTACCACTGGATTGCTTCATGAGTCATGTCTTATCTTGCATGCTATCATCTAAATGCTTTTCTTTGGTGACATCTAACCATTGACAACATCCAGAAGTACCTTACCACGGTCATTGACTCCTTCATTGCATTCTCTTGCCAGATGCAATGGTTAACAACCTATCTGTGATGAACCACAATTCCAATTAGCTGATCATTGAGCAAACTGGATCTGCCATCTGTAGGTCCATCACAAACAGAGCATGTCCCATCGATTCCGCCCCTCTGTGCAATGACAGTTTCTAGATGAATATGACTGCAACATACATTTTCAATTCTTTTAATTCCAAAGAAAAACAACTTCTGCTAGTCTGGCAGCTTCAGATTATCTGCTGTCAAATTCCTCATCCATTTCACTGAGACCTCCAAACTCAATCCTACCAGCAGGCAACTGGAGGTACCATGTAACAGTAAATCATTACAGAATATGCACAAAGATATAAATATGTTCAATGTATATTCCACTCTCAGTGATCAACCATCAAAGGAAATATACAATACAATTACATATTCCCATTGCATCAGGGCAAATCCTACATATACATTCAAAACAGCATATTCTACAATGACTTTTGTTGTTCATTTGGCAAAATTAAAGATCATGTGATGGGAGCAGAATGAGGCCATTTGGTCTATCAAGTCTACTCCACCATTCAAGCATGGCTTATCTATCTCTCCTCCATGCTGACAAGGGGACATTTTGGGTCGAGACCATTAAACCATCTAACACTTTCTAACCATATAACTATATAACACATTCTTCAGATGCTGAAGAAAAGGTTTTGACCCAAAATGTCACCTATTTCTTTTCTCCAGAGGTGCTATCTGATCCGCTGAATTACTCCAGCTTTTTGTGTGTATGTTCAGATTAAACCAGCATCTGCAGTTCCTTCCTACTGAAATCAAATGTTCGCACTTACGTTATTTTTTAAGTTAAAGTTGTTTTAATTTTTACTGTTTGAGTTACACTGGGTTATGTAAATATTGCAACTATTCTGACACATGAATAAATTGCAGATTTGTTCAACATCATAGTTTGTGTTCGGAAAAGTCACAAGGGGTTGATTGAAGCCACGTGGGTGTAAGTAAAGAATGAGAAGGTGAGAACATGAAATGAACTCACTGCCGAGGTATTAGACTTACAATCCCCATGCGAAGGTACTGGAGTGAAGGTGAGGGAAGATGGGATATTCTTAGCTATCCTGTTAGAAAAGAGATGCTTCAAAAAGAGAGATAATGAAGGAAAAGGTTCTGGTATCATGTAATATGTGTAACAAAAATTGTAGTTTCAATCTTACTGCTTTGTTTTCTAGGAAGCCATGCTAGTTGCCATTAAAAGTTTACCACCTGGGACACTACTGAACATCATCGGGTTAGGCACAAATGTGAGGACTCTCTTCTCTTCCAGTCAAGTGTGCAGTGATGTAAGTTCTCCCAGTTGAAAATATAATTTGTTTCCTTTTATCATCTAGAGTTTAAGTTGGGATAGCACAACATTTCATTTTGCGCACTCTCTCTTTGACATCCTTAATGCAGTAGCTGGAATTTGGCTTTCCCATATATCCACCCCAGTGGAAGGCAGCCACCATTGTTGATGTGACGGTCTAACATGTCTCCCATTTCTCTCTTTGTTAAAAGAAAATGTTCGTCATTTGATACCGGCCACAATCTTCGTCACTTTCTAACAGTCATCAAACGAGCAATATCTATTATCTCAAATTATGAACTATGTGATTGTATTATTATTTCATGCAATGTTTACCTGCATTCTGTACTGTCTCCAGTTAAGCTATTTGTTTGTTTAAAGGAGACCCTATCCTTGGCAAATGAATATATTCAGAGGATGGGAGCTGACATGGGCAGCAGTAATATACTTGGTGCTTTATCCTGGATTTATAAACAACCAGTCCATTGTGGGTATCCTCGGCAGCTCTTTATTTTGACTGATGCTTCTATGAGCCAAGCCGGGAAAATCATAGAGTTGGTACGAAAAAACGCAAGCTCAGCAAGGTACTTCTCTTATGCTTACGTTCTATTAGATAAATACTGTGCTTTTGATCAATAGAAATATTTATCGCAAAAGGGAATTGTAAATTCCATTTCTGTTTAGTTTTTTTCTGCATTTCAATTTCACTGCTTTTTGTTTTCACATTGGCCGCCCATTGATGGCATCATCTGAAACCCAAGGTGATTTCCCACATGTGCATTAATGAGGTCTAACTCTTCCTCACCAGCACTTCTCTTCATTTGAGTTAGACGGATGAGGGGGGACCTCAATGAAACGTACCGAATAGTGAAATGCCTGGATGGAATGGATGTGGAGAGGATGTTTTCACAAGTGGGAGAGACAAGGACCAGAGGTCATAGCCTCAGAATAAAAGGACGTTCTTTTAGGAAGGAGATGAGGATGAATACCTTTAGTCAGAGGGTGGTGAATCTGTGGAAATTATTGCCACAGAAAGCTGTGGAGGCAAAGTCAATGGATATTTTTAAGTCGGAGATAGACAGATTTGTGATTAGTATGGGTGTTTGGGGTTATGGGGAGAAGGCAGTAGAATGGGGTTGAGAGGAATAGATAGACCAGCCATGAATGAATGGTGGAGTAGACTTGATGAGCTGATTGGCCTAATTCTGCTCTTATGAACTTCACTGATCCACTGTCTCTATGTTGCCAGAATCTCCCAGAGACAAATAGATATGTAACTAATGCAGAGAATCAGCCCCTTTCAGGCCATCTTATCCATGTTGACCATGGTGCCTATCTACCCCCATCCCATTTGCCTGCATCAGGCTCATATCCCTCAATGCCATTCCTAACTTAGCTCCTGTCCAAACAGATATTGTCCTTCTAACTACAGCCCACCATTCTAGGCAACATCCTGATACATCTTCTGTCCATTGCTGTTTGTGCAAAAACTTCCTCTGACCAAACATTGGAAAGGCTGAAGCCAATAGACCAGACCTTGCTGGACCTGCACTACCCCTCATTGTTCCGTATGGCTCCGAATGCAGTGTCGGCATCACTGCTGTGGTCATTCTGGGAAGTGCAGTGAGCTGCGAGTGGTGACCAGGCTGCAGGCCATGAGACCATGGATCACCCTGTATGGCCCTCTGATGCCTTGTCCTGTCCCAGATCTTTTCTGCTGTTGCTAGATGTCTCCAATTAATCAGAAACAGCTGAAAAATATTTAAATAGTTGAAAGTAATGGTTCTTTTTAAAACGATAAATTCACATAAAACCCATTTAGGGTGTAAAATTACTTAAAATATGAGATATGAGCTATATAAAAGATATGAGCTAGGCACAGACAAGAGGGATTAGCTTGGTTAGGCAACTTGATGAAGTTAGGCTGAAGGGTTTGTTTCCATGTTGTTTAGCTCTATTATTCTATCTTAATATCATTTGATGTTTGATGTCAAATTTTGTTTGGCACTGTTGGCTATGCAGTGCCATAAGATATTTTACTTGTTAAAATCTTCATACAAATAAAAGTTGTTGGTGACTTGCACATTGGAAATACAATAACACATTTCTTATCTAATATACAGAGGAGATTCATGCTAGGCATGGTTTTAATTATTTCTATTTAGTGTCTTCTTAGCTTTCAGTTCCAAAGGAAGCAACACTAACATTACCAGCCAATCCACTTTAACTACAGTCATTCAAGTCCGGAATCATTCCAGTAAATCTCTTTCACAACCTCACCAGAGCTTCTCATTTGGCCTAAAGAATAATTGCCAGAACTGGACACAGTGGCCTGATTCTGACCTCTGGAGAGCTGAATGTGTGGCGGGGAGTTTGTTGAGAGCCTGGAAAGCTCAGATAAACTGTTTTCCCAAATTATCCGCAGAATCTAACTGCAGCATCCCTTTAAATGGGTTTCCTGATTACATGCAGCTTGATCAATAGTCTAAGATACTGCCAGGCAGCAAGCTTGCTTCATAAGGTCAAGAACAGGTAAGGGAAGTGATAGATGATAGTAAATTCTGGATTGTAGCTGGTGAGGTGAGGTGGGGGTGGGGTGGTGGTGGTCGGTGTTTTGGTTGCATGGATTGAAGGGGTGAGGAGGAGACTGTGGGCATTTGGTGTTGGTGGTTGACGAGGTGGGTAAATGATATAGGGGAAGGTATAGGCAGACAGATTCTGGATATGAGGTATGGGTAGTAATCCTGACATTACGGTCCTGTTTTTAACCAACTATCCAAATCCCTAAATTCTCTTTGCATAATCTAATCTCCCTTCTACCAAGATGTGACCACAGCCATCCATCTCTGGGAGTTAAGATTTGGCCCAGGAATCTAGCTGGAGATGCTTCACACATGGACACCTTAACTTGCTGGCTTTACATGCACTATATCTTTATTAATAAATACAAGGATCATTATTTGCTTCATCAACGTTCTTCAAAGAATTATCCATGAACTTGCCGAAAGGGGAGGGTGAACATCTAATATCATGGCCTCATTTGGCACAAATCCCTCTAAACCTATCCTGTCCACATACCTGTCTGATTGCTTCTTAAACTTTGCGATAGTCCGTATCTCAACTACCTCCATACACCCACACCCGTTCCATACACCCACCACCCTTTGTGCAAAAAAAGTTACCCCTCAGATTTCTATAAAACCTTTCCCCTTTCACCTTAAACCTATGCCCTCTGGTTCTCGCTTCCCCCCACCCTGGACAAGAGACTGAGAGTTGGGGGAGAGGGAAACGAGAGATATAGACAGTGACATAGAGAGATATAGAACAAATGAATGAAAGATATGCAAAACAGTAACGATGATCTAGGAAACGGTCCATTGTTAGCTGTGGGCTAGATATTAATGAGTTATATAGACAATGAAACTCACCAGGATGACAGTGAAGTTAGTACAACGACTAGGATGGGGGAGAGAGAGGGAATGCAAGTTAGAGAAACCAATATTCATACCCCTGGGTTGTAAGCTGCCCAAGCGAAATATATATCTCTCTCTCTCAATATCTCTGCCGTCTATATCCCTTGTGTCCCTTTCCCCTGACTCGCAGTCTGAAGAAGGGTCTCGACCTGAAACGTCACCTATTCCTTTTCTCCAATGCTGCCTGACCTGCTGAATTACACCAGCTTTTTGCAGTTTAAACCAGCATCTGCAGTTCCTTTCTACACATATCTATCTCTCATTTTTGAGCACATGTAAACTTCCAGTTTATTGGAACTGCCCCTGTATAACTGTGAATTGTGAATTAGCATATCACTTCCATCGGCATCTCATTGGACCAGGTGATTTGCCCACTTTAAGTACGTTAACCCTTAGTACCTGCTCCATCTTATTTTTAAACTTATCTGATATTGTGGCAATTTCCTCTTTTATTGCACCTTTGACAAAGCCTTTCTCCAAAAATAACTCTGATACAAAATATGCTTGATATTTCAGCTATGGCTTTTGTACATTATTGCAGGCTTCCCTTCTCCCAGTTCTTTAAAGTTCCAATTATAGAAGCTTATTATATTTTTGCGATGAAAAATGCTGTGCTTTAAAACTATGGGGTAAACATTTATCTTCTTCCAGAAAAATGTTAAACTTTCCTTTTTCAAACAACATTCACAAACCAAGCTCTCTCATTCCATATACTGATTGCTAATGCGTGAGGCCCAACACAAATTGGAGGTCCAGCACCCAATATTTTGCTTTGGCAGCCTACAATCCAGCGGTATGAATATCGACTTCTCTAACTTCAAGTCACCTTTACTTTCCCTCTCTCTCCATTCCTCTCCCATCCTGGTTCGCTGACCAGTCTGACTGTCCTCCTGAATAAATTTTATCTTTGTATACTTCGTTGTCGTCATCCTTCAAGTTCAAGTTACATTTATTGTCACATGAACCAATTGGTACACTGAGATTTGAGTGTCAGCCATACGAATAAAAAGAACACAACACACGATAGAATTTAACATGGACATCCCCACACAGCGGAATCAACGCTTTCCACTGTGAGGGAAGGCAATAAAGTTCAGTCATCTTCCTCTTTGTTCACCCGTGGTCGGGGCCCTTGAGCCCACCGCAGTCGCCGCTACGGCGGCCTGATGTTCAGGCCCCCTCACCGGGATGATTGGAGCTCTGGCGTTGGAATGGAAGAACACACTCAGCGGCTTCTGGAGTTTCTGAATCGGCCACTTCTTACCGGAGATCGCGACTTCCGAAGTCCACAGGCCAAGCTGGGCGGAGTTCCAGCACGGGTGATCCCCGGCAAGGGGTCCCAGGCATCTGCAATGTTAAAATCAGCGTCGCCCGCGGCTAAAAGCTCCGCAAACCACAGCTCCATGGTGTTAATCAGCAGGCACAACACTGCAGAGCTATAAACACAGAGATCCCCGGTAAGACTCCGCGATGGAATTCAGTGCTGTGCCGCTGCTGAAGCTCTGGCCGATCTCTGGCAGGAAAGGCTGCGCCAATGCAGATGGTGGGCCGTGAGGGGGGGGGGGGGGGGGGGGTTCGAAGATACGACTCAGAGAAAAGACGCATCTCTGACCAGGAAGTGACTGGGAAACGGTTTCCCCCTATTTCCCCCACGTCTAAAAGAATTAGAAACCTGTAAAACATACATTTAGACACTAAAACTAACAAAAAGGGTGAAAGGACGGACAACTGCTGGCGAGGCTGCCACACTCGATGGTGCCACCCGATGGAAGCTAACAATGGTCCTCTAGCTAACAATGATCTATTCTACATTTTCCTTGACCTTCGTCCCCTTTGATGTCTCATTTTCACACCTTACCCTTCCATATCTGTGTCTCTCCCCGACTCTCAGTTTGAAGAAGGGTCTCGACCCAAAACATCACCCATTCCTTCCATCTAGCGATGCTGCCTATCCTGCTGAGTTACTCCAGCATATTGTTTATAACTTCAGTGTATACCAGCATCTGCAGTTCCTTCCAACGCAATAATTTCTTATGTTGTTCCATTGATAACGTTTGTTTAATTTTTATATGTTCACTATTGCTTGAACGCTCTCCCCGTAGAAAATGTGAAACTATAGAAATTGGAGGTTCACACACAAATAATTCACCCTCTCCCACCTGGCTCTATAACATGATTGGTAGTGACAGTTAGTAGGCAAAGTGCTTTCCATGATTGTATCTCCGCAAAAGAAAATCACAGTGAGTGGAAAGATTGGCTATGTTTAAAAATACTTACAGACGCCAAAGCTTCAGAATGACCAAACATTCATCAAAATATCAAAACAGCCTACGTTTTCCTTCTGTTTCTTAGCGGCAGTTTGGTTCATGGATTCTATATGTAATTAGTTTTTAGTAATAATGTAATGGTTGATATGGCACCGTACATTATTTGGTTAGAAGAAGGAAAATGTCAAGGAGATCTAACTAGCTCACCAAAAAAAAGCCTTTAACAACAAAGCAAACAAAGACATGCCATTAGGATATTTATTGTGTTGCTGTCTAACGGTCATCCACTTAGCTGCATATTTGAAGGAAAATGCCATTAGCAAAATTGGTACAATATCTCTACACATCTTAAAATGAAAGCAGTGTTTCGGGTCACCAACATTACCTGTGCAGGGATTAAGTAAACATTTCTACTGGAATTTATTTATCTTGTTAACTTCACTGATAAGCTGCAGAAAAAGTATGCATTTCTATTGCCACAATTTTAACATAAGCTTTCAATAGATGTTTCAGTTACGGGCTGGGTCCTAATGCCTGCAAGCGCTTACTACGCAGAGTTGCAAAGATCACAGGTGGACTGTTTGAATCTTTCAGTGAAGGTGAACAGTTGCAACCAAAGGTACGTGGCCAAAACAATTGAGTCATAATCTGAGTTTGCACTGAATTTGGGGAATAATGTAAAACTGGCAAAATGTATCCAGTTAATTAGCAATCTTCAGTTATGATTTATAATCTATATCATATAAATAAGACTCATTATTGGTGCTCCACTCCCTTTCCTGCTGGACATATACATGAAGAGATGTATCAGCAGAGCCATCTCCATCATCAAAGACCCCTACCACCCATCGCATCACATATTCTCGATCCTGCCATCTGGGAAGAGGTACAGGAGCATTAGCTGCAAAACCAGCAGGATGCTCCTCAGCTTCTTCCCGCAGGCTATAAGACTGATAAACGGACTTTGCCCTCTGCCAAAGTATCGCGCACCAACCACCAACCTGGACACACTGCAGCAAAGGCACTGTCGTGCCGCTGCCGATCGGAACGCCTGTTGAATGTTTAGTAGAGTGTTAAATTTGTTCATGATGTATGTATTTTTATTTCTATTTATTTTTAATGCACACTGAATGGACACTGGTTGAGCAACATTTTTTTGTTTCCTCTGGGTATGTGAATACTCAGGAAAATGACAATAAAGATATACAATACAATACAGTTGTTCTAAACATCTCTAGATCAATGCATTCTAATTATCAAGGGTAGTGCTACTTAAATAATGGGCCATTTACAATAATCCATGTAATTGATGGTCAATTTGAAAATTAATTACCAAATAGCTGATTGTTTTGCTTTAGATCTAATTCAGTTTATTTGAAATTCTACCAAGTTAGTGCTGTCACAGTTGGGTTTGTAAAAACTGCTCATTAAGATAAATGCTCAATTTTCTTGCTGGTTCAGATTTAACGGGAAATACCTTTCCATGTACTGTATTAGTCTGATTCAATGTTGCCACCAAAATGGGAATTCTTGTTGTTAGCTGAATGGCTTGAATTCTTCCTAAAGGTGAATTGAATTGAATTGAATTGAATTGAATTGAAGAAGATAATTCAGAAAATTGATGGATGCATAGGACATGCAAAGCCTTGTTCTTATCTCAAAGTTAATTTGGCTGGTGCAATTTCTATTCAAAGAGCAGGGGTCAGTTAATAATTTAAACACAACTTCCTAGTACTAGTTGAAAATAAAATTGAAGAAAATGGATGTCCACTCAGTTATTCTCATATTTGACCATTTGTGGCTCTTATAAAATTGCTGCAGTTTTGATTTGAGCTTAAAGCAAACTATAATAATGATATTTTACATTGATTTTTGCTGAATTGTTCTAAGTTTAAGCACAGGTTATACGTTTGTCATTGCTATTAATTTGACCTCCATTAGCATCCATGTGAGAGAGAAATGTTTGTTACTCTTAAATGTGTCTGCTTTTAAACAAGAGGCTGAGCAACACTTAAGCTCCCCATGGAATAAAATGGCAATGTACTTAGCTCTCTTCTGATGGACACAGTGAGCCATTATCTTATCAGCAAAGATAATGTACCTGAATATGAATGTATTATTTTTCAATCAGTTAATTAAATCTTTGAAGAAAGCAATTGAGCCAGTTATGAGTGACATCACCATCGAATGGTATCTCCCAGATACTTTAGAAGTTCTTCTTTCGCCAATGGAAATTGGACCTTTATACCCAGGGGATCATCTCAACAGCTATGGTGTCATTTATGACCTTTCTGGATTCCAAAGGAAGAAGAATGTGGTAAGTCAGGTCTGTTCTAAGTCAGAATCTTCTCATCACGTTCGGGTCAGCAGGGAGTGACAGCGCCAATGTTCCCGATGTTGGGGGAGTCCAGAACCAGGGGCCACAGTTTAAGAATAAGGGGTAGGCCATTTAGAACAGTGATGAGGAAAAACATTTTCACCCAGAGAGTTGTGAATCTGTGGAATTCTCTGCCTCAGAAGGCAGTGGAGGCCAATTCTCTGGATGCTTTCAAGAGAGAGTTAGAGAGAGCTCTTAAAGATAGCAGAGTCAAGGGATATGGGGAGAAGGCAGGAACGGGGTACTGATTGTGGATGATCAGCCATGATCACAATGAATGGCGGTGCTGGCTCCAAGGGCCGAAAGGCCTACTCCTGCACCTATTGTCTATTGTCTAATGTCTAATGTGCGGGATAGCTAGCAAGCAGGAAAGGCAAATGTTGACGAAGGCAAGTTGAGTTCATGAAGTTATTGACACCTGAGGCAACACAAAGCCAGCTGATGGCTGAGGGGTGTCAGAGGTTGTGGGGGTGGAGACAGATATTGACGCTGGCATTAGGAAGGTCAATGAAAGGGAAACATACTCACGGTAGATAGACACAAAATGCTGGATTAACTCCGCGGGACAGGCTGCATCTCTGGAGCGAAGGAATGGGTGATGTTATGGGTCGAGACCCTTCTTCAGACTGAAAGTTCAGTAAGTGGAGAGGTGGGGTGTTTGTTGTGAGTGATAATTTTGTGTGCATGTGAAATTGGAATCATGGGCGAGTGCTTTCCACTGTGGGTGTTATAGAAAGGAGGGCTTAGCGATCAAAGGCATGGAAAGAAGTATGCATCCAGAGAAGCCTCTCGTGAACCAACTCAACTAGCTGTTTGATGAGTTATTTTTTCTGAAAACTCAGTTAAGGATTAAAGTCCAAGCCTGCCCAACCTCTCACTATACTTCAGGCCAACACCCTTTCCAGCTTAACCACGTCTTTCGTATAGCAGGGTGACCAATCAGAACACAATACTCCAAATGTGGCCACACCAACCTCTTGTACAACTGTAAGCTAACATCATAACTTCCATACTAAATACTCTGACCAAAGAACGGCAATGTGCTGAAAAGCTTCTTGACCACCCTATCTATCTCTGACGCCACTTTCAATGAACTATGTACCTGCACTTCTGAATCACACTGCTCAAAAGCATTCCCCAGAGCCCTGCCATTCGCTGTGAAGGTCCTGCCCTGGTTTAATACCAAAATGCAACAGCTCACACTTATCCGCATTAAACACCATTAACCATTCTTCAGCACACTTGCCCAGCTGACATGTGTGGAATGATTAGCTACATACAGTGTTAACTTTCATGGGAAATCTATTAGCAATTATGAAGGTTAATTTTCAATATTTAATTAATTGTGAAAAATTACTACTGAAAACATAAACATTTTTCTTCTGCTATAGGGAAAACAACATATTTCTAAAACGGTGTTAAAAGAGTCAGCCAACTCTGTATTCCAGAATCAAGGTGAATCTTCTACCTCAGCCTTGTCTGACAGGAGCAACCTCTCTTTTCCTGCTGAAAAGAATGACATTAAGGATGCATTAAAGGAGATTTCCCAGGAGATTTCTACAGAGTTTTCAGCAGTTAATGTGGAGGAAAGTGAAAAATCTAAGGGTAAGTTATGTGAAATTTAGACTTTTTTAATCTGCCTTCAATCTATCTAATTTTGCTTGTCCAATCTTTCAATAGCAACTTCCTGATCTTGGTCTTGTTCTAAAGGATAGATGGTCTGGGCCTTTTTCTGAACCATCACCGTATAGTTAACACCTTGATGGTGCTTGACCTCCCAAGATGGTGAAGCTCCAATGTTTAGTTTAGTTTAGAGACACAGCGCGGAAACAGGCTCTTTAGCCCACTGAGTCCGCGCCGACCAGCGATCCCCGCACATTAACACTATCCTACATACCCCAGGGACAATTTACACTTACATCAAGCCAATTAACCTACAAACCTGTACATCTTTGGAGCGTGGGAGAAAACCGAAGATCTCGGAGAAACCCCACGCGATCACAGGGAGAATGTTCAAACTCCGTTCAGCCAGCACCCGTGGTCGGGATCGGACCCCAGTCTCCAGCGTTGCAAGCGCTGTAAGGCAGCAACTCTACCGCTACACCACTGTACCTCCCAAATGGTTGAGTTCTTGTTTTGTTTATGAGTGCTTTCTATTTACACGCTCATTATTATAACCTATTCACTATACGAACAGTGGAATATTACCATTGATCAATGATAAGTTGATATAAATTCATTGTTAGTACTAAAGGTTCATTTCAAGAATGTTGATCGCACTTTGTGTAGCCAAGCTGAATTTCTGACATCTATGGGAATCCATTGTTAAAGTCTGAACCAAATTATTTGTGGGCTCCTTGCATGTGAAACATATTTACGTGTACAATATGCATTTGTTTCTTCAAAGGCATAAAAGTTATTCAATTAGTCCAAAATATATCAGTCAACTGGAATTAAACTAAACATATGGAACCTATAAGTGTGCAGGAGGGTACAACTATTCAGATAAAGAAGTGTGGCTTTTTGATATGAAACTGTTAAGTTTTGTGTTGCCTAGTTATAGTCATCGTCCCTGGGAGCAGGGTATTTCAGAGAAAAGGGAAAAAATCCTTGTTTCAGCTGGCAAGCAGATGAAAACAAGCTATCTACTGATCAGTTTTGTGGTACCTCTGGTCTGCTAAGTCCATGTAGCATTTAGATTTCTAACAGTCAAGAGTAAAGAGTGTTTAATTGTCATATGTACAGACAATTACATTTTTACTTGCAGCAGCATAACAGACTTGTAAAAACAATACTGATTGACTATCTTAGATTGGACTTTGCTGGCTTTACCTTGCACTAAACGCTATTACCTCATCATGTGTCTATACACTGTAAATGGCTCGATTGTAATCGTGTATTGTCTTTTCATTGACTGGACAACACGCAACAAAAGCCTTATTGTCACTGTACCTCGGTACATGTGACAATATACTAAACTGAATCTGAAACTGACAATATACAATAAACAAAAAATAATAATGAATTAAAAACCCCAATACCTGTGCAAAACAGCCCAAAGTCCTTAGTGCAACCAAGATTGATGCAATCCTAAGGATTGATGATTCTAAAGGAACCTTCGAACCATTTGGATCCCATGAAACCTTTCGTTCCTACCTCACTTGTAGAGGATAGTCACTGGATACTCTGGCTATGAGAATGTTTCTCAAATACTAATGCCTGTTGATAAAAAGTTAATGAAGAAAGTTCTAATCAACTCAAGCCGCATGTGGCACAGCAGTAGAGTTGCTGCCTTTCAGTGCCAGGGACCCGGGTTCGATCTTGACCATGGGTGCTTGATGCACGGAGTTTGTACATTCTCCCTGTGACCTGCGTGGGTTTGCTTCGAGATCCTCGGTTTCCCCCCACATTCCAAAGATGTACAGGGTTGCAGGTTAATTGGCTTGGTTAGGTTAAATGTCCTGAGTGTGTGTAGGGTAGTGTTATTGTGAGGAACCAAAAGCCCTGTTTCCACACTGTATCTCTAAACTAAACTAAACTAAACTAAAATGGCTGTCAAATATAACTGGACATAATCATAATCATACTTTATTAGCCAAGTATGTTTTGCAACATATGAGGAGTTTGATTTTCCATACAGTCATACCAACAAAAAGCAACAAAGTACATTTTAACATGAACATCCACCACAGCGACTCCTCCACATTCCTCACTGTGATGGAAAGCGGAAAAAAAGTTCAATCTCTTCCCTTCTTTGTTCTCCCACAGTCGGGGGCTTCGAGCCTTCCGTTGACCGTTGGCAAGGCTGCCATCGCTGATAGTGTGATGGCCAAATTAACTTTTAAAAAGTGCGACATTTTTACAAATGAAAGCAGGGCTTTATGAATATTATTTTTTTTTAATGATTTTTTTTTTTGGATTTCCAGATGCAGAGAGTGATTCATTCAATGACTTGCGCAAGCGTATCTCCCTCACTTCGTATATCCACGAGCAGTATACGTTGACGCATTGTTCTCTCAGCAATCTTAAGGGACCTAGGGATCGAAGTCTGTCGACCTGTGGTTCAAATAGTAGTGATTCTACAGAACCTCCAGATATTGGCAGGGAAGTTGCTTCCTTCCCACATGGTTTGGAGAATATTGCCCATCAGGGACAGAAAGGTTTGGTGCGTTGGGAATCATCAAAGAAAACATTGTCCAACGTTGAATCCACCAATGGTAAAGTAAGTGCATTGCCATACTGCCTAGTACATTGTATGGATTAGGGCAGTCTCTTTTATTCTGTCTTGATAATTGAGAAGCAGGTTTATAAATGAGAAGCTGAATCTTTGAAATTCAGCCAATGCTCAATTTACCGAATGAACACAATCACCTTTTCCATTTTCAATGGACTCCTGTAGGAGTAAGGCCAGGTCACAAATAAAAATAACTTTCAGACTGATATTCCTGATTCTGTACAAGGAAGAATTAGAATTTACATTGCACTGAAACATAAGGAAGTAGTCTGAATAAAGTCAAAGATTGCAGGTAGAAGGTGAAGATGGACTCATCAGTATAGGGAGACAGCCCTTAACAGTTAATTGACTCAAAATATAAAGTTCCTTCCCTATTGTTGACTGAATCAAATTGTTACTAGTCCCCAAAGGCAGAAATTTAAAGCCCCACCAACCTGACATGTAAAACTGTGTATATTTGAGTTTGTAATCGGTCGAGTTTAGCTTTGCAGACCTTCTAGTAAGATTTATTTATTGATTATTTCCGTAACTGTGGAGTTGAGACCATTTCCTAAAGAAATCCCTTGAGAAAAGGACTTGAAGTATTACATTCATCAACAAACTTTGAAACATAGTAGATAATTCAAAGCATACAGCTATCATTGAGAGTATAAGGAAGATGGAGGCACAAGAAACTGCAGATGCTGGAATCCTGAGCAAAACACAGAGCTGGAGGAACTCAGCAGATTGGGCAGCATCTGAGATTGGAATGGACAGGTGAAATTTCTGGTCAAGACCCTTTAAGTAGGTATGTTACAAAACCTACCTGAATCGTGGCTGAGCATCTGCCCCCACCCCGTGTGTGTGATTTTAGCGCTGTTTAGAGGGGGCGGGTTTAAAACGCGATTTTTACTAGGCTGTTCCAATCAAAAATGTTCAGCCTAGTAAATCATTAACGGAAAATCGCTGAAAGACCCCGTCGCAAAAGGTATTATTAGTTTTTATGGCCTTGTATAATATTTATAGTAGTTTAAAAACCACTCTCTCACTCCGCAACCTCTCGCAGCCCCAGGGTTTTATAAAGCAAACAATTAAAGGTATGTACCTTATTTTTACATTAAATGGGGCTTGTATATAACCCTGTATATAAAGTTTTCTATAGCGAGTAGTTCATTTTGGGCTCTTTATATCCCGCAGTATTTTTCTGGGCATTTGAGGGCACAAATCCAGCGCAATGTGAACGTTCTAAACCAGCGCGTTCACAGGAACCCACTAGAAAGCCAATTTAAAATAGACTTTAATTTACAGCAAATGAACACTAAATTCCTTCCATTTGGCCTATAAATTGATGTAAATGAGATTTAAAAATCATGTTTTATTGTGAATTATTTGTGAATATTATTTGGACACTTGGGCTATTTAAAAATGTTAATCATTTATTAAGAAATGGATAGATGTTTAGGTCTAGTAAGTGAAGTTTGAAATTAGCTACTATTGGGTAATTAACTAATTATATGCTGTAATTTCAGGTCATCCAAGTAAGATTATTTTATGTTTGTTTCAGAATGTTTCAATCTATGATAACTGAAAATTTCATTTAGTTCTCTTAATATTTAAGAAGGTTATGGGCTTTTGACTGTCCACGATCACAGCTTTTTTGTTATGTCCATAGAAAATCAATAGGGAACAAGATGCTAATTTCCGAGTATGAAAATGGCCATAACTTTTTTATTACTTGAGATATGAAAGTGAATTAGGTGTAAAATTAAACTTATTGTTATGCTTTATCTGATGGGATAAATTGCAGACTTGATTTTTTAAATCTCAAAATTTTGTAACATTGCTACTTTAAGACCAGTACAAGAGTATAGGAAGTTTGGGATGAGAAGGGCCTTCTATTAATCACGTACAAACTGCTCGACCGTGACAGCAGCTCATCCCCTTTAGTATACAGATGCTCCCCGAGTTACGATGCTTGACTTACGATATTTCCACTTTACGATGGAGCAAATACTCGGCAACGGCTGCAATCTGCAGCTCACTTCTGGTCATGTGACCAAATTGTAGTAAATGCATTTTCGAAATGATATTTTCGATTTACGTTGGTTTATTGGAACGTAACCCCATCGTAGGTCGAGGAGCAGCTGTACTGATAAATGTTTAACCTCAATTGGCTCAAACCTATGTGAGATTGATCGTTAGGGTATCTAAGTCTGATGGAAATGATACTTGATTGGAATGATACTTGATTAGTACGGGTGTCTGGGGTTATGGGGAGATGGCAGGAAAATGTGGTTAGAAGGGAGAGATAGATCAGCCATGATTGAATGGTGGAGTAGACTTGATGGGCTGAATGGCCTAATTCTGCTCCGATCACATGGCTTTATACAGAGGAATAATCAATGGGAAATTGCCATTGGTTTATTTACATTTCACGCTGGGTTGAGAAACTACTAACATTTTATCTATCCAAGTCAACTGTCACCGTGGAGGAAATGATAACTCTCATTCATTTCAGGGCTTCCCTGGAGCTGACCCTGTCTCAGATGAGGCAAGAAGAAAGAGAAAACTAATAGCTCAAGCAGCCCTATCAGGTCGGAGTTTCTCTTCACCAAATGGCCAATTGGACATGCATTACCTGCGCAAGGCATTGGCAAAAGTTTCCACGGCGAAGTCTTACAATTGGTCCGTTGGAGGAAGAATGAATGATATTGGACAAGAATCACAACAATTTCAAGCTGACAGTAGCTCAAGGAAGAGCCTCAATGATTCCAGTAAGTTTTCAAAGATAATCAGTAACTCTATGAAGCTCAGAAGCTTGCTCTGTGGTTTTTCAGCTGTTCTTGAAAATCTAGCAAATTCTCCCCATAATCATTGCTAAAACCACCCAGTGGTGACTTCCAGAATTATTCCTGAGATAGTTAGTTTGGGAGAAATATTAACATGCATAAATTTGTCCATATTAAGTTGATTGAGAGGTTTGTGTTGTATATGGCCTCTGTGAGGTAATTCAGCATTAAATTCCTGAATGACCTTCAATGCAAGATCTAATGGAGTTCTCAAAGACAATTAGGAATGGTTTGCGCTTCTGCTCATTTTTTTCATATTAAATAACCCTTGCAGGTGCATATATGAGGAAATATTAAACTCAACAGGAATGATTTACATTTATAAAACCTGTACACACTCTAATATGTGTTCACACATGAATGATGGCAGATTGCAAAACACCAGGGCAATGGATTCAGTTACATCTATTTCAAGCATATCTTTGGCATGGACGATTGCAATAGAATTTACCCAATCCGAGGACATGTGATTTATTTTTGGTAGCAAAATAATTGCATAATCATATGAAACCTTGCATTATTGAAAATCATTTCAATCTCAAACTTGTTTTTGCAAAGCCAGGGACCGCCAGCATCTTTGCCATCAATTCATGCTGGGCTAATTCATGCTGGACTAAATATATGTGATAGGTTCAGTCACCATCTCCGTGTCAAGAGAGTGTTACAGTCTTCACTTGTCGGTCTGGGAAGCACTCTGTAGTCCCCATGAAGAGGACATTGATGGACTTACAGACTGTGTTACCAGCTACATTAAGTTCTGTGTGGATAACGTTGTCCCTGAGGAGACTGTACACTGTTTCCCCAACAACAAGCCCTGGATCACCAGTGACGTGAAGGGCCTTCTCAACCAGAAGGAGAGGAATGGTGACGGGGAGGAGGTGAAACGGGACCTGAAGGCGAGACTGACCCAGGGCAAGGACAACTACAGGAGGAAGCTGGAGCTATAACTTCAGCAGATCAACATGAGGGATGAGTGGATTGGTATGAAGAGCATTACGGGCTACAAGAAGACCAGTGGCCTGGGGAGGGAAACCAATCAGGACTGTGTCAACAAACTAAACCTGTTTTTGTAATAGATTTGATGGTGGGGCCTGTGCCCACCCTGCTCTCGGCTCCCTGACAGTCACTCCCCCTCAATCTCGCTGGTCCACTTACTCTGCCCTTTCTTAGTCATGCCTGACCATCAAGGCTGAGCAGGTGAGGAAGGAGCTGAGCAGAGTCCGCCCAGGCAAAGCCATGGGGTACCGATGGTGTTAGGCATTGGGGTACTCCAGGCGTGTGCCAGCCATTTGTGCGGAGTACTGCAGCATATCTTCACCCTGAGCCTGGAGAGGGTTCCTGTGATGTGGAAGACATCCTGCCTGGTTCCTGAACCAAAGAGGACGCGCCCCAGCTCCTCCAATGACTACAGACCGGTGGCACAGACCACACATCATGAAGTCCCCCTGTTCACTCACCTGCGACCCTTGGTTAAACCCTACCTGGACCCCCTGCAGTTCGCTTTCCAAACAAAGATGGAGGTTGAGGGCGCCATCATCCACCTGCTCCATCGTTCCTTTGCTCACCTGGATAAGCCGGGAAACATTGTGAGAGTCGTGTCTTTTGACTTCTCCAGTGCTTTTAACACGAGTGTTCGAATGATAACTCTCATTCATTTCCAGGGGTTCCCTGGAGCTGACCCTGCCTCAGATGAGGCAAGAAGAAAGAGAATTGCCTTTCCCACCTAACAACTACTCACCCCACACCACCCCGTCACCACGAGACATGTTGGTGGTGAGCAGTCGCCCAAAGAGTCGTACCTTTTTCTGGTCGTCGCTGCATTTTCAACATGTTGAAATTTTTCGTCAACCTGCTGTGACTATAATGGGTGCAGGCAAGTTGCCGAAAAAAATCGCATGTGGGACAGGCCCTTTAGGGAGCAAACTGACAAAGATGTGGGTGGATGCTCCATTGGTGTCCTGGATCACCAAATACCTGACGACCACAATATGTCAGGCTACAGAACTGTGTCTCGGACGTGGCGGTGAGCAACACAGGAGGCCCCACAGGGGACGGTCCTCTCTCCCTTCCTGTTCACCAGCTACACCTCGGTCTTCAGATATAACTCTGCCTCCTGCCACCTGCAGAAGTTTTCAGATGACTCTACAATTGTGGGTTGCATCAGTGAGAGGAGGGAAGCTGAATACAGAGGTGTAGTCAATTACTTTGTTGAGTGGTGTGGGCTGAGTCACCTGCAGCTCAACACCAACCAGACTAAGGAGTTGGCGGTGGACTTTAGGAGGAGAGGAACATCCCTGTCCCGTCTCCATCAATGGTGTGGATGTGCAGTGTACCAGGGAGCAGAAATATTGTGTAGTGCACCTGGACAGTAAACTGGACCAAGAAGGGACAGAGACGACTGTACCTTTTGAGAAGGCTCCACTCTTTCAAAGTCTGTACTAAGATGCTGCACATGTTCTACCAGTTCCATCTTCTTCGCTGTCATGTGCTGGGGCAGCAGGGCAAAGGCCGCAGACGCCAATAGGATCAACAAACTCATCAGGAAGGCTGGCTCCGTCCTGGGGGGGGTTGTTGGATTCATGGGAGATGGTCTTGGAGGGGAGGACACACCCCCTCCATGACACACTGGTCAACCTGAATGAATGAATGAATGAATGCATGATATCTTTATTTCGAACGATTTAAAAAAAAAGAAGAAAAAAGATGAAAACGAATAAATAAAAGGAAAATTATATATATATATATATATATATATATATATATATACACACATACATATACACATACATACATATACACATAAATACATACATATACACATATACACACATATACATAACATATATGTACATACAGGTGCACAACCTTTTATCCGAAAGCCTTGGGACCAGACACTTGTCGGATTTCGGACATTTTCGGATTTCAGAATGGAAGATTTTTAGCGTAGATTAGGTAGGTAGCGCGGGCGGCTTGAAAAGTCTGGAGCTGCTGCCTCCTCCCCGGTGACTGGGAGAATCATTGCATAAATGTTAGTCAGTTAGTTTGGAGGGATTTTATGTGGTGGTGGTGGAGTCGGGGTGAAGGGGGAAACTTTAATTCTTAGTCCCCTACCTGGTCGGCGACTCCCAACCTCGCGGAGCTGGGGGCTCCGTCCGGCCGCGGGCGGCGCCGGTTGTAGCTCCAACCCCGGCAACTCTACCCCTGGCTGCGAGGCGCTCCAAATCCAGCGCCGCCCGCGGTCGGACGTCCCAGCTCCGGGAATGTCGGGGGTCGGCGGCGTCGCAGCGCTGGGATACCAGCGGGGAGCGGGTAATGCCTTACCGGGTCGCCGTGCGGCAAGCTCCGGAACGCTGTGGCCACCGACACACAACATCGCGGAGCGTCGCTATAGCTGGGGGCTCCGTCCGGCCGCGGGCGGCGCCGTTGGAGCTCCAACCCCGGCAACTCTACCCCTGGCTGCGCGGCTCCAAATCCAGCGACGCTCCGCGATGTTGTGTGTCGGCGGCCACAGCGTTCCGGAGCTTGCCGCACGGCGACCCGGTAAGGCATTGCCCGCACCCCGCTGGTATCCCAGCGCTGCGAAGCCGGCGACTCCCGACATTCGCGGAGCTGGGGCGTCCGGCCGCGGGCCGCGCTGGATTTGGAGCGCCTCGCAGCCAGGGGTAGAGTTGCCGGGGTCGGAGCTACAACCGGCGTCGCCCACAGCCCCACCGGCCACAGCGCGCGGAGCTTACTGCACGGCGACCCGGTAAGGCATTGACCGCTCCCCGCCTCTCCGACCAGGTAGGGGACTAAGAATTAAAGTTTACCCCTTCACCCCCCTTCACATAAAAGCCCTCCAAACTAACTGACTAACATTTAAGCAATGATTTACAGATGTTTAAGCGTCTCCCGGTCTCCAGGGAGGAAGCAGCCGCTACAGTAGTACAGACCTGGGTTGACCGTGGGTCGTTTTGGGTCAAGTTTGGCGCCAAACGCGAGCTTTGGTGCGCAGACGACATCTGGAAAAAATGGCCGGTTTTCGGAGCTTTTCGGTTTCTGGAACACCGGATAAAAGGTTGTGCACCTGTACATAAATTAAAAAATCAAAAGCCAATTTCAACATAATACACATTAGACTTGTTCGAAAATGGATAGGAAGAAGCCTATGCTTGTCAAGTCCTACCCCGACCTGAGGAGCACCTTCAGCACAGACTGGTTCCACCAAGATGCAACACAGAAAGCCTTAGGAGATCCTTCTTCCCTGTGGCTATCAGATTTTACAACTCCCCCCTCCCCCTTATCATGGAGTAGACTGAGACTGCCCCCCCCCCCCCACCCGTTTCATGTATTTTGTGTTTTTAATGACTGTTGGCAGATCAATTTCCCTCCTGGGATAAATAAAGTTCTATCGTATCTTTCTGATATTTGGTTCCATTAACTTGACTGATATTGTGAAACCGATTAAGAGGCATCAAGGATGAAGTGCTCCACTAAGGACAAGATATAAAGGATTAAAAACAGACAAAGAAGAATGCAGGAAAACACATTAAACATAGAAACAAACCATAGCATGCTATATTAAATTGATTGAACAACAAATAATACCTGTTGGCTATTACAAAATTAGACCCTAGGTTCAGGAAATGGAAATGTGAACAAAATAATTCACATTTTGCTAGTAATTTTCATAACCACAGAATAAGCCTACTTTGCAAACAAAGTAATATTTCAAGTGTGATCGCGTTTAGTTTTAGTTTTAATTTTGGAGCTCCCGGGGAAAATCCACTTGGTCACAGGGAGAATGTGCAAACTCCCTACAGAGAGCACCCAAAGTCAGGTTCGAACCTAGGTCTCTGGGGCTGAAAAGCAACAATGGTTTTGCTGCACCGCTGTGCTGCCCCAGCATTTATGTCAGCCAATTTGAACAGAACAAACTTATGTCAGCGATTAATTTATGTTCATTTA
Organism: Leucoraja erinaceus; assembly: GCF_028641065.1. Lineage (NCBI taxonomy): Eukaryota > Metazoa > Chordata > Chondrichthyes > Rajiformes > Rajidae > Leucoraja > Leucoraja erinaceus. The sequence continues at coordinate 8,673,225 of NC_073390.1, forward strand.
GATATTTGCTATGAGTTTATTATGAACCAGGACACAGAATTTCTCCCCTGATCTTCCTCTGTAAGGTGCCACTGGATCTTTTATGTCCATTGGAGAGGGCAAACAGGATTTCAGTTTGAGATCTAAGCTGAAAGACAATTCCTCCTACATTGGCCCACTTCGGGACATGGAGAGTTACAGTGATGCAGCATGGAAACAGGCCCTTTGGCCCAACTTGCCCATGCTGACCAAAATGCCCCATCATCCCATGTTTGGCAGGTGGGCCATTTCCCCAGTTCTGTACTGGGTTGTCAACCGGGATTATAGTGCTAAAGCGTGACTTGTTTTAATTAAACTGGGATTCTTGTTTTGTGAGTATGTCCATTTTCCCCCCCACAGACGCTCTTCTGTTCCAGGCAGCGACTCCAGAGTGGGACACATTTTTTGATCCCGAGAATCTCTTCCTGCCGATGACCTTGGATGAGTCGAGCTTGACGGAAGTGAATGGCGCTCCCGTAATGCAGTGTAAAGCAGTGATTCATGGCTTGATCAGTGGGAAGTCAGTCACATGGGAGGCAACGGCCAACCTCTCCTCCCTCTACCATGCGGCAGTTCAACAGGAGCCGACAGGCACCACCAAAACTCCATGTGATGGGATCCTCCACCAGTTGACGGTGCATTCAGTCATCAGAGACTTTGAGAACATGGCTGACAAAACTAACGAAATTGAATATGGTAAATGGATTTCTTGTATAAGAAAACTGATCAGGCTGGAAATTCTAGTGCAATATCATTATTTTTGTAAGGGAAGTACGACATAGTGGTGCAACGGTAAAGTTACTGCCTTACAGCGCTTACAGCGCCAGAGACCAGGGTTCGATCCTGAACACGGGTGCTTGTCTGTGTGGCGTATGCACGATCACCCCGTGACCGCGTGGGTTTTCTCCGAGATATTCGGTTTCCTCCCACACTCCAAAGACATACAGGTTTGTAGGTTAATCGGCTTGGTGTAAATGTAAAATCATCCCTAGTGTGTGCAGGGTAGTGTTAATGTGCGGGGGTCGCTGGTCTGTGCAGAAAATCGGTGGGCCGAAGTGCATAATTCCGTGTTGTATCTCTAAAATAAAATAAACTAAACCTGAATATAGGGCCAAGAAGTAACAGGAGGTGGAGTTAAAGGCCACAACCATATGCATTATGGCGATTAGGGAGCTTGCCAGTGGAAAAGTAAAATGTTGGAGTATTCGTAAAGGTGTGCCTTGAAATCAACTAAACTGGGTTGCATGTAGATGTGGGGGACGGGGCCGTGGGGGACGGGGCCGTGGGGGACGGGGCCGTGGGGGAGGGGCCGTGGGGGAGGGGCCGTAGAAACCAACCAACCAACATCATTGATGGGCACAAGGCTGGAGTAACTCGTGGGTCAGGCAGCAACTCCGGAGAAAAGGAATAGGTGACGTTTCTGGCCGAGACCCTTCTTCAGACTGACTAACTGATCATTTACCTGTGCCCACCTCCGATGGACTTCCTCCCATGGATAATCAGGCACATAGATTGCCTGTTGTTATCCAATTGTGGAGGAATATTGCCAGGTCTATTATGCAGACTCATCACAATATGATATTCACACCTAGCTTATCTTCTTAACAGCGTGTTGAAGCGCAAAATATTAAAGTCTTGATCATTCCAGGTTATTTATAGTTTGAAGGGCCGAATGGCCTTCCTGCACTTATTGTCTATTGTCTAAACTATTCAAATGCAATAGCAATTTCAACTTAACTTCGTAGATCACACACAAAGTGGGTGGTTAATCATATAATGACTAAACATGATGAATTAAGAAATTTGATCATGTGAATTTAAATCTCCCAGAATCTCTAATTTACCAATTAATTGCACGGCACAGAAGGAGGAGTGAACTAACATTCTGTTGTTCTATTTTCTGTAGCCCCTGCTGGAAGATATCGCTTGAAAGCTATTCAGACCAGCAGAGCAAGTAACAGCATGTCCATTTACACAACCATTGTGCCTGTGAATGCTGCCACACAAGAGCCATTACCCTCCTACGTGGAAGTACGAAACACAGGTAATGTAAATGTCCTTGCTTTTTTTCAACTCTTGACCCATCTTGCATGAAAATAACTGTCAATGGATTGCATTACCAGGTGACAATTCCAATTCGCATGAATTTGTCATTACGGGCTGCACCGTGCAGCTGCCTCATAGCACTGGAGACCCAGGTTTGATCCTGACCTTGGGTTGCTGTCTGTTTGTGTGGAGTTTGCACATTCTCCTTGCGACAGCGTGGGTTCCCTCAGGGTGCACCGGTTTCTTCCCACGTGTAGGTTTGTAGGATAATCGGCCTCTGTAAATTGCACCTAAAGTACAGACAGAGGATGAGACAGTGGGATAACGTAGAACTAGTGTGAATTAGTGTGGTCGGCATGGCCTCGGGAGTTCCAAGGGTCTGTCTCTATGCTGTATCTCTAAACATCTAATTTCCTCCACAGTTTTGTCATGGGATTTGGGTTGGTTTGGTCAAAGCTTGACTGTACCCTCACTTCATTAAGCGATTACCTGAAATGCCAATCCCTAAAGGCACATATCTTGTCAAGTAATTGTAACTTAATCTAGAAAAGAAAGGCTTGAGTGTACTTTAGAGCATTTGCATCAATCAAATACCACAAAATCAATCAAAATGCCACAGAAGACTGTGGAGGCCAAGTTAATGGATATTTTGAAGGCAGAGATGGATAGATTCTTGATTAGTACAGGTGTCAGGGGTTATGGGGAGAAGGCAGGAGAATTGGGTTAGGAGGGAGAGATAGATCAGCCATGATTGAATGACGGAATAGACTTGATGGGCCAAATGGCCTAATTCTGCCCCTATCACTTATGAACTTATGAAATACAAGATACAAACACTGCACATTATGTCCAGGCTTCATCATTCAACAATTTGGGGAGATAGTCTCTGGTCTTATTTATGTGGCATGATTTCTGTAATCTAAGATTCCGGAAATAAAGGTTCAAATCTCTGAAGCAAATCCCAGTGCCCATTTCAACCGGACTCCCTGGGCAGAGGTTGCGAAGCCTCCTTCCTACGTTCAAATAAATATCACAAAATCGCAGATGCAGAAAATACGAAGTAAAAACTGAAAATGCAGGAGACTTTCTGTGAAAAGAGGAACAGTGTTAACCTTTGAGGTTGCAGGCGTTCAAGGAAGGGCCTTCAAACTGAAACGTTAACTTTCACTATCCTGATCTGCTGAGTGTTTACCAAAGTTGCTGTTTTTATTCTTGCATTCAAATGGCTGGGGCAGGAAGTAAATCAGTAATCAAGTGGTCATTTTCCTTTTGATAACAACATTTCTGCTCAGTTTAAGTTACACCCTCACTAAAAATAGACAGAAATTCCTGGAATCTCATTGCACTGACTGGGAATGTTTGCTCAAGTGCAGAGTTATCTTCAAATAAAGTATTTTTTGGCAAACCTCTTTACTTAAGAAAGCAAATACATGTTTGCTACCACCATTACAAGTGATATGGTGACTTTGCAATCCGTGTTGGTCCTTTGTGTGCTGATTAAAAAAAAAAGGATGTTTGTTTCCTGAAGATATTGCTCCTAACAATATACTTAATTTAGGGAAAAGGGTAAGAATGAAGTTCTTGAGATAAATGGCAAATGATTACTAATTGAATTACGAAAGTGGTCTGAAGAAGGGTCTTGTCCCGAAATGTCACCCATTCTCTAGAGCAAAGGAATGGGTGACAATTTGGGCCAAGACCTTTCTTCCGTGTCTATCCGGTTTAAACCAGTTTCTGCAGTTCCTTCCTATACAAAAGTGGCCTTTTGTATTTACATTGTACCACTAATTACTTACAATAACTTGCAACTTGAAAAATCAATAAAATGGCAGATAATTGAAATCTTAAATAAAAACAGAAAGCGCTGAAAACACTCAGCAGCCAGGCAGCTTCTGCGGAAAGAGAACCAATTAATGTTTCAGGTCTGATACCTTTTATTTACATCAAAATGTTAATGGTTTCTCTTTTCTCAGCTGCTGTTTAGCAAGCTACTTTATTTGTTAATATCATTTGTTCAGGACCCAAACATACTAATATGGAATACATATATGGAAATGCAAAGGCCCAGATATTTATCTGCATTGATAGCATTAAAAGTGGTATGTAATTGACTTCAATAGATTAGAATCTCTGAGCCGGAGTACCATCAGAGTGCTATCTTCAGCACTCACAGACGAGGAATGAAATTTTAGGCATTGTTTCTTAATGTGTTTGTACAATTTGTACAACAAAAGAAGTTGCTTTTCATTATTTCAAATAAAGTACTTTACAGCCGAATAAATGCTCTTAAGATATAGTCAGTGATATAATATAGGAATCTTATTAACTAATTAGCACACAACAAGGACCCATTGCCATTAATGACCAAATTAGTTCCTTTTGTTTGGGGGGGTAGTAGTCTATCCATTCACTGCAGCTTAATTTCTGACTGGTCCCTGTTCTGATGAAAGGTCATTGACCTGAAATATTGGTCCAGTTTCTCTTTCCGCGATGCTGCCCGACATGCTGAACATTTCAAACTTGTATTACTTTTCCATATTTCCAACATCAACAGTGTTTTGCTTTTAGGTTTTATATGATACAATATGATAGGATAAAACGTTATATATCCCAGGAGGAGGGGGGGGGAGGAGAGTAGTCGGTCTACCCTATTCATTAACCTAATGTTTTGTGCTTTCACAATGTTTATATAATGAATGTGGCTAATTCCAACACCGGTCTAACTGCTTGAGTTTCATGGAGACCTTTTTGGTTTGTTCAAGGAGTCATAAACCAGTCCCGAAGCTCGCATTCAGGAAGCAAGAGACAGAGAAGTTATTCTACCGCTTTGGGACAAAGGCCTTCAAGCCACGATTATGAGGAATTGGATGATATGTTTGGTTCCACAGGTAGTGGTTTAGTTATCTTTTTGATAAGTATTTTCCTAGTTTTTCCTCCTTGATGCTCTGCATCCAAGAAAACACATGCAGAATCTATACATGATTTTTTTTCTCATTTTTTAACACTTCCCTGTTGGTTGTGTTTGTCCATATAAATCATTTTGTCCGCATCTTACACACATGTGCGCCAGCAACATACACGCATGAGCGCTGTCATAGTACATGCATGAACACATGTGCACTGGCATCTTACATGCACGTGTGACAGCATCTTACATGCATGTGCACCAGCATCTTACACGAATGTGCAACGACAGCTTACACGCATGCGCACCGGCATTGCTGCTGGCTTGGAACATCACGGGTGCACGCGTGGGCGGAAGATTGTACGCACCGTCTAAGGTGATGTGGGACTTGCCGTGGACTTGGCCGGGACAGTCTGATAGGCTGCAGCCATCTTTTGAAAGTTACAATGATGTTTACAGCTCAAAGTTAAACGGCAAATTACTGTTAAATTTCATACTCCATTGAGGTTATTGATGCGGGCAAAACTTAACAGGTGAAAGTTGACAAATTGGTGATCCAGATCCACTCCTGGATTGGGGGGTTTAGTTGTCGGGGTATCCCAACGCACTCTGGCATGGGATGGCACTGAATCTACTCCAGCATGGGGTGGGGGGGGGGCTGCAATATAGCAGGTCAGCAACATGGCTGAATTAGGTCCTCAGTTGAAGGCTGGGAACTGCCTGAAGAGAGGCTGCTTAAGTTGTTGTTTCCAGGAGTAGAGACAGCTTCATGGAACATCATGTTCGTTCTTGCACTTTGTTAGGATTCAGAAAATTGCAAAGACTACTTTAGCTAATGACATTGATTCTTTTCCTATAAAATCAACCTGGATATGTTCCAGCTGTACAGAGCAGTCAATAATCAACCCATTTTGAGTGAAATTGAAGTGTGCCAATAATTCTGCTGAAGTAGTTCATGCCACCAGGTCTGGGAGATCCCTTTCTGAGATGGTTTGGTAATCAGATTTTACTATGAATGCAATAAATCGTCCTCTTAAAGGACAGTACAACATTATGCAAAAATCATTTTGCTCATATTTAATTATAACCATGAGCTCAGTTTAATGTAGATTGTAAGATCTGTTATTTGCAAGCAAGATCTTTTCATGATTTGTGCAATAGTGTACTTTAACCTTTGATGTGGAAACAAATGTCATTGTGAATGTGTGCATCATAAATGTGTTGTGTGCATGCAAAAATGCTGTGTGTGTGTGTGTGTGTGTGTGTGTGTGTACATGCTCCTTGAGTTCACAGTGTGGGTGTCTACAGGAGCGTCACACAATTGGCAGCCCCGTCAACAGTCTGTCTGTTTTTCCGTCTTTTTTGAAAAATATTTAGTGTGTGTTAAAAGTTTGTGTAAATGTTCTCCGGTTTGTTTTATGTGGGGGAGCGGGAGGGGGTCGGAGGAAACATTTTTTTATTTTCTACCCTGCCGGAGATGCGATTGTTTTCCGGGTCGCATCTCCGGTCCCTTTGCGGCCTACCATCGATGGAGCTGGAGGCCTCAACGGATTGACTTGAGCCTCACCGCGGGACGTGGACTTAACATCAGAGCTGAACCCTTGCCTGGGATCGCTCCAACCGTGGCCTGCGGACTTACCATCAAGACCGCGCTGTCTTGGGAGAGGCCGAGTTGGGAAGCTCCAACAACATAGAGGCTCGACCAGTCCCGACACTGGGTTTGATCGTTGGCGCGAGGGAGCTGATATCCCCCGATGCGGGAGCTGATCGCCCCGACACAGAGGGCCCAAACACCGTCAGCGACAGGAGTCAAGATCGTCCCGTCAACGGAGCGCTAGAAGGGCAGAGATTTGAACTTATTTTTTCCCTTGTTTATGTTAAAATGTATTTTGTGTGTTCTGTTGCTTTTTTATTTGTAGACTTACTTGGCATGAAATTCCTCGTACGTTGTAAAACGTACTTGGCTAATAAAATGTTATTGTGATTGTTATATGTGATTGCATGCTTGCTGTGTTTAGTTTAGATTAGTTCAGAGATACAGCATGGAAACACCCCCTTCAGCCTGCAGGTCCACACTGGCCAGCGATCACCCTCACATTAGCACTATCCTGCACATATGAGGGACAATTCCACATTTTTTATAGTTGGAATGCTGGTGCCTCCTCTGGAGCAAGACTGAGCAACTCGGAAAAGCCGAAGACCGCCAGCACCTTCTCACCTGCCCACAGATGACAAGGGACTGTGTCCCCTCACGGAGAGTAGGATTGAGCTGCCAGGACCTTACTGAGACCACTACCACCTCCCCTTAGAGCAAGAATGACCTGTTGGGACAACATCAAGACTGCCAGCACCTCCTCACGTGGGCCCACAAGACGGACTGGGACCCGAACCTTCTCATCAGCATCGTCAATCACTGTAAATAAACCTTTTCACATGAAGTCACCTTACCATGAGCGTGTAGGACTAGTCATTGCCCAGATGACGTGCTCCCCATGTCACACTACAAACAAAGCTATTGACCATTTCTACAGCAGTTCTGTTGATGAGGAGAGGGTAGTGATCGCACTCCCATTTCCTTAGGTAAACAACCAACTTTTCTGTCTTGCAGGCATTAAAGGCTAGGCTGTTGGCCTGACACCAGGACACAAGGGTTCTCAATCTCTTTCCTGTACATCATCTCCTTAGACAGTGGTATCGGTGAACTGGAAGATTGGGTTGACTTTGAACTTGGCCACTCAGCCATGGGTGTACAGGGAGCAAAGCAAGGGACTGGGCACACATCCCCGAGGAACACCATTGAAGAGAGCCAGGGTGGAGGAAATGTTGTGATCAATTCTAACCGACTGATGTCTGCTGGTCAGGAACTTTAGACCAGTTACAGACAGAGAGGCCTCAGATGATTAGGAATTAACATTCAGTATTGTAGTGTTGAAGGCTGAGTTGTAGTCAATGAATATCTTCCGACATAGGCATTCTTATTGTGAAGAGCTGAATGTAGTGTAAGAAATCTGGTATCCTCTCCAAACTGTTTTCATGTACGTAAATTGTAAGGGGTCTAGGTTGGCCTGAAGATTGGCGCAGATGTGCTCTTTTTTTCAAAGCACTTCATTATGGTGGATGCTAGAGCTACTGAACGGTAGTCATTGCTACAGATCGTTTTATTTTTCACTGGAACTTGAATCACGGAGGTTTCTATGAAACAGATGGGGATAGTAGACTGTTGAAGTGAAAGGTTGAAGGTGTCGACGAAGACTGAGGCCAGTTGATTAGCTCACAATTTCAGAACCCATTGAGAGACTCCAACCAAGTTGGCCACTGTCCAAGAGTTTACCCTCACAAAAGCAAATCTGACTCTGATACTGAAATGTGTGAGATAGAGCCAATAGGGAATGGAGGATGTGCCAAGGTGGAGCTTTGTTTGCCTGCTCAAAATGAGCCTACCATGCGGAATCTTGTTAAAAAACCAATTAGCAAATATTATTCATGTTTCTTGTTCCCCAGCAAATCTCCTATCCACGCCAATCTGTTATCAATTAAACCCAAGGATGAAGTCCATCCGGATCTAGAGACCAATAAGCCCATGGCTCAAACTATCTACACATTATCATTGATAGCAATTTTCCAGAGGCTCTCTTTCTCTCTCTTCCAATTCCGGTTTGGAACAATTTCTGGGATGTTACTTAACTCTACAGTGAAGACTGATGCAAAATATTTGTTTCATTCTTTTACCATTCTTTTCATGCACTGTTCCTTCCCCAGCCATTTACTATCAGACCAACATTTGCTGTGTTTAGTTTCTTTTTAAAATACCTGCAGAAATTCCTACTACCTGCTTTTATATTTCTGACTTTTCATCTCGTTTTCTGCCCATTGTTTATACTTGTGCTCTGTGTGTGTGTGTGTGTGTACGCATCTGTTGCGTGAAAGTACACGCGTTCAGTACATGATATATGCAGGCACTGCGTGTGTGCGTGTGTGCGTGTGTCTCTCACAACTCCAGTGACCCAGATTCCATCCCACCCTCTGGAGCTCTCCTTGTGAAGTTTGCATGTTCTCCTTGTGACTGCATAAGTTCTTCATGGGTGCTCCAATTTGCTCCTGTACCCCTAAGATGTGCAGTTTGGCAAACCAATCAGCCATTATAAATTACCGGTAGTGTGCAAGTGGGTGGTAGTTGTAAAATCAGTAGAGAAGTGTGGGGGGGAGGGGGTAGTTTATGGGAATAGGGAAAGAATAAAATGCAGGATTAGTGCAAATGGGTGTTTGATGGTTCATGCAGATTTAGTGAGCGGAAGGGCTTGGCTCGTTGTATGACTGCTTAACCCTAGGGCTAAGATGTACTTCTGCTCTTTACAGGCAAGGATGAACTTCCAGCTACGCCAACCAGCGTGGGATCTTCATCATCCTCTGGTTGGGAAAGACAGAGTGTTCCAGATGGTAACTAATCCTCTTCTGTCCAATGACTGCTATATCACAAATCAAGTCTTTCCCACCTGATCATTCCAAAGTTATTAATGAATAAGCCACATGTTAAGAATTTATAATGTGGCACTTAAAAAAAATGGTGAAATTGAATTCATGCACTAGAAAATGATTTATTAACTTGGTCGCTATTGGTGTCTAATACAATCAAATTGTTTTTAAGTGATTTTCTATCTAGTTATCATAGTAAAACATAATAGACTCATATTTACCTCGCTTGCGATGTATGTGCTCACACTTGCCTTCTGCAGCTGTTTTATTAGCTCTGCTGCTGTGGCCATTGCATTTAATGCACTGGGGCAATGCACAGGTGGTGACTGGGTGACAGGCAATAGGAACTATGGACCTTTTAACTGCTCGATTGGCTACTGACACCTTGTGCTCTCCAAAGCCTTTCCACGCTCTCTAAATATCTCTGATTAGCGACATTCAGAAACAGTTGAAAAACATGTCTTTAAACAAATAGTTAACAATAAATAGAAATCTTCAAAATTCTATTTAATATAAATTAATAAAAGCATTAATTTTGATTAATGGGGTGGGGGAGTTGGTCTGCCCCATGACAGAGTGGTGAGGAGTTGTACAGTTTGATAGCCACAGTGAAGAAGGATCTCCTGTGGCGTTCCGTGCTGCATCTTGGTGGAACCAGTCTGTTGGTGAAGGTACTCCTCAGGTTGACCAGTGTGTCATGGAGGGGGTGAGCTGTATTGTCCGGGATGCTCTACAGTTTGAGGAGCATCCTCCCCTCCAAGCCTACCTCCCATGAATCCAACTCTGCCCCCAGGATGGAGCCAGCCTTCCTGATGAGTTCTATTTCAGAGTTCAAGTTCAGAATGATTTATTTTGTGTTACTGCTTCTGTCCTATGTCCTTGATCTATGTCTGTTGTTTCATCCTCAACCAGGTGAAACCAATGTTTGAGATGAACACAAAGTGGTGGATCAGGCAGGGTCAGGCAGCACCGGTGGAAGGAATGGATAGGCGGCATTTCAGAACTGGACCCTTCTTCAGATTTTTGAAGCCGTCTGAAGAAGGGTCCCAACCCTTGTTATTTCCCATTGTTATCTACACTGTGTGGTCAGGCAATTTGATAATGAAAAAAAAACTTTGGTCTTTGGTGGTGTCCAGATTGTTTGTGTTTTTATTTTGCACCCAAGGTGACATTACCTCTTAGTCTTGTGCAATGAATGGGAATAATATGTTATTCCTATTGGCAAGTCATAGTAATATACACAGCTATGAATGCACGTATATCAGTTATATGTTCATCAAGATTATATTAATTCTTCAGTGGTACATAACCAATATTTTTCCGAGTGACAACCTGTTTTTTCCCTTGATTGCCTGTGAAACCCAAATGATGGAAGAACAACCTGATTAGCTTTAAAATATACTTATGCACAGGATTCATCCATTCCGTATAAACAATGGGAGAACCTTCACCACAGGTATCCAGCAATTCAAGAAGATGGCTCAGTGCCTGTTTTTCTTTCAATTCTTTTTCTGCTTGGGCATTGCTGACAAGGCTGACCTCGCCTTGTCTTGGATGGAATGACAATCAAGAGAGTGGTCTTGCTTGGTGTTAAGTTTCTTCTGAGTTATTGGAGCAGCAGGTCTCGGCAAGTGAAGAGTTTGCATTACAATCCTGACAATTCATTGTAGATGGTGGGAAGGCATTGAAATGTCAGGGGCTGAATGACTTGCCACAATATACCTGACCGCTGATCTGCTCTTGCATCAGTTATTTGGCTGCTGAAGTTGAGTTTCTGGCCAACGATGACTCCAAGGAGGTTGAAATGGGAACTCAGTGACAGTATTGTCATTTAAGATCAAGGTGGAGATGGTTGGGCTTGTTGGAGATCATCATTGCCTGACATTTTTTGACATAAGCATTGTGTGCGACTTAGAAGCCTATACGTGAACATCATTTACATCTTGTTGGATGCAGCATGTTTAGTTTAGTTTCTTGTCACGTGTACTGAGGTACAGTGAAAATATTTTGTTGCGTGTAATCCAGTCTGCAGAGAGAGACGAGATGGTCACAATCGAGCCATTTACAGTGTAATTTACAACCCAAGAGAATAACATCCAGTGCGAGGTGAAGCCAGCAAAGACTGATCAAGGATAGTCCGAGGGTTAATGCTGCTAGAGGAATAGAGATTTAAGAGTGTGGAACGATTGTGATATGAGTTTGTAGATCTGCTTCTGAGGCTAGCACGCAAATAGTCACCTGGGCTGGGCGCCATCTTGGAAGCAGGTTGGGCTGTACTACATTTTGTAAACATTGCATGATCATTAACGGCCATCCCCACTTCTGACTTCATGATGAAAGGAAGGCCATTGATGAAGCAGCTCGTGATGACATTTCTCCACTGCAATGATGCCCTGGGTTTGACCAGGTCAACTCTCAACAACCACAACCCATTACCTTTGTGTGAATGTGACCAACCTCTGGAGTATTTTCCTTTTGTTGTCGGTGCTTCTGCGAATCTGGTAACGCCAGAACAAAAGGGTGACTTTTAAACCCACACAGTTTAAAATTGCCCAAATAGTCCAACTGGCCATTTTAGCAATCAATGACTATCTATATTACTAAAAGTCTGTTCTTGACCGGTTTTGGCCATCTGTGCTGTGATTTCCGAGAGAACGCCGCCACCTACGGCCGTCATTTTTGGCCACCTTGCTCAGAGCCCCCCTCCGCCGTATGTGTGCCGAGGATTTTTCCTGTCGATGAAAAATGACAGACTTATTTATGTTTTTACAAAATTCCCCATTCTGTCTGCTGCCCCTGCTGGAGGCAGGGGAAGGGACTATAAAACCAGGAAGTGGTGTGCCTCAATTAGTCTCTGCAAGCTGGAGCTCTGTCAATCAGTCTCTGTCACTCTGAGCTCTGAATGACACTGAACAAATGTCTACAGCACTGTGAGTACCCTTAATTTGGTTTGAAAATGAAAATATAGTTAGTTTGAAGTAAAAAAGCACTGCCTGCAGATGGTTGTTTGAGTTGAATTAAAAAGTCTCTCTCCCTCTCTCCCCCCCCCCCCCCCCCCCCCCCCTCCCCCCCCCTCCCCCCCCCCCTCCCCCCCCCCCTCCCCCTCTCCCCCCCTCCCTCCCCCTCTCTCCCTCTCTCCTCCCCCTCTCTCCTCCTCTCCCTCTCTCCTCTCCCTCTCCCCCCCCCTCTCTCGCTCCCCCTCCTCTCCTCTCCTCTCCCCTCCCCCCTCCCTCCCTCCCCCTCTCTCCCTCCCTCCCTCTCCCCCTCCCCCTCTCCTCTCTCCTCTCTCCCCCCCCTCCCCCCCCCCCCCCTCTCTCCTCTCCCTCTCCCCCCCCCCCCCCTCCTCTCGATATGGCAACAATACTCCATTGGTGTGAATATGATCTGCATCTTATGCAGGCTACTGAAACTACACATGAGAATCAACAGATCTGCAGCACTATCAACACGTGAATTTGTTGCTAATATTTTAATTAGTTTTGCTCAGGAGCAATAATGGAAGTAGTGTAAATTTATTCCATTCACATAATGATTTGATTATATCCCTGTAATCAAAGTGACATTTAAAAGCTTGAGGCCGCAGGCAGGTTCAATGTGGGAACAATTGGATGAGCTTGTGGGAAGTGTCTTTCTGTTCTCCTTGTGTTAATCCACTGGCATGAACCACCTATGAGAGACTGCCTTGATGAGACCCTGCTTGGAGGTTGGGTTGCGTATGTGTAACTGTAACTGAGGGGAGACAAGCCTTCCCACTAATTAGCTGAGAAAAGTAAGATCTGCATAAAAGAGGTCAAAATTAACAAATGCCCCTCGGTGGGTTAATAAGGCTGGGGACACAATTATGGGAAATGAGGAAATGGCAGGTTATGTATAAAAATATTTTGTCTTGGTCTGTATGATAGAGTTTAGTTTAAAGCTTAGAGATACAGTGTGGAAACAGGCCCTTCGGCCCACCGAATTTGTGCCAATGAGCTATCCTACACACTAATGCTATCCTACACACACAACCGATAATTTACTATTACACCAAGCCAATTAACCGACAAACCTGTTGGAGTGTGGGCAGAAACCAGAGATGCTGGAGAAAACGAATGTCGGTCACGGAGAGAACGTGCATACTCCGTACAGACAGCACCCGTAGTCAGAATCGAATCTGGGTCTCTGGCGTTGTAAGGCAGCAACTCTACCGTTGCGCCACTGTGCCACCCTAGAAATACCACAAAAAATTGAGGAATATGAGGGAGAAATTAAATACCAGTACCATCTCTTGAGTGTTAGTATTAGTCAAACCAATGGGCTCATATGCTGATAAATGTTCATGACCTGATGATTTGCATCATAATGTCCGAAAAGATCCGACTGCTGAGTTAACAGAAGCACTGGTTCTAATATAAAATTCTTGTTTTCTGAATATGTACTAGCAGATTGTAAAGGAGTATACCTGTGGAGGAAGTAGTTCCTATAGAATATTGGGCCTTAATAGATTATTAGATGTTGTTAGATTAGATTATTAGATCTTATTGAAACATATAAGATTATTAAGGGTTTGGACACTAGAGGCAGGAAACATGTTCCCGATGTGGGGGAAGTCCAGAACCAGGGGCCACAGTTTAAGAATAAGGGGTAAGCCATTTAGAATGGAAATGAGGAAACACTTTTTCACACAGAGTTGTGAGTCTGTGGACTTTTCTGCCCCAGGAGGCCGGTTCTCTGGATACTTTCAAGAGAGAGCTGGATAGGGCTCTTAAAGGTAGCAGAGTTGGGGGATACGGGGAGAAGGCAGGAACGGGGTACTGATTGTGGATGACCAGCCATGATCACATTGAATGGCGGTGCTGGCTCGAAGGGCCGAGTGGCCTACTCCTGCACCTGTTCTTTATTGTCTATTGGGCCAGCAAGGGACTGAATTAATGACTATCCCATAAAAAGAGGTAAATAGAAGAGATGGTGGAGTCATGGGAGGTTTGTTATGAGGTTATGCTCTGGTGAAGGAGGGGGAATGATTGCCGTCTGTAGCAAGATGTACTTGAATTGGAGACCATGAAGCTGAAGGCTGGGAGCAGAAAATGTTTAGAGGAATTAAAGATAATTTAACATTTAGTGGTGGTTCATGGCCCAAATGTTACTCTTATTTTGTAGAAATCAAGTACTTTTTTTTTGGTGAGTAAATTGACTGGAGTCACTTTAATAAATAAAACACTTGCATGACTTGCAGATTTATTTGTAAACTACTTTCAGCAAACTTGATTAAAGGACGAAAATGCTTCTGGCTCCAGATCCTGATCCTGGCTGCATGTTCCTCTTCTTAACCATGAGAAAGGTTGTAAGGAAGGGAGGTTGTATCAGGTCAGAATTCCTGGGATGTAACACATTTGCGTAAATCACTGCTTTACAATGCAGCAAGACTGCACACTGTGATTAGGAAAAGGAGAGAACGATATTACCATGTTCTCAGTTTGCTGGATAACGATGCTGTAACTTGCAGAAAGGGTGTCCATTTCTCTCGGACTTCTGTGATTCCTCTGCTGATGTTACAGGAGACAGGGAACTCTCCTGGGGAAAACTATGTGCTTTAGTAGTGGCTGAAGCGGAGGTCTTTTTTATACAATTCTTTATACTAAGGAAGTAGAGTATTAAATGGCTGTCCCACTTGGGCAACCTAATCCGTGTGTTCTTGCGAGTTTGCCCTCGACTCGTACTCACAGCATGGTCGACACAACGTTGTAAGAGGTCTTTGTAAATCTCCTTCATGCTCGAGAGTGGTTCCCATGTACTCGAGGCCTCAGCTAGGTCACGGCGTATTTTTCAACGTTGAAAAATGCCCTCGAGTAAAAAAAGGTCGCCATGGAAAAAAACTATACATTGTTTACTTATAGGTTTAGTCGTAGTAGGTCGGCATGTTTGTCGTAGATAATCGAGAGCAGTCGAAGGTAGTCCTAGATAGTCTTCATCATAGTTGAAGGGAGGTCGAAGGGAGGTTGAAGGAGATCTTCATTCTCCACTATTCGGTGTCCAATTTTCTCGAAGTTAGTCGTAGCTAGTCATAGCTAGTCGAAGCTAGACTTCAAGTCTAGAAGGTGGTCGAAGGAAGTCTTCTACATTGTTGAAGGAGGTCTTCAACATGACATTTTTTCAAACTCTCCTAAACTCTTCTAAACTCGCCAATTAGGTCTCCCAAGTGGGACAGCCCCTTTAGAATTCTATTATCTCTTCAGATAGACACAAAAAGCTGGAGTAACTCAGCGAGACAGGCCACATCTCTGGCAGCATTTCAGGTCAAAACCCTTCTTCAGTTAGGGATTAGGGAATCGAGAGATATAGACGATGATGTAGAGATAAAGGATAATGAATGAAAGATATGCAAAAAAGTAACGATGATAAAGGAACCAGGCCACTGTTAACTGTTTGTTGGGTGAAAACGAGAAGCTGGTGCGACTTGGGTGAGGGAGGGTTCAGAGAGAGGGAATGCCGGGGTTACTTGAAGTGAGAGAAATCAACATTCATACCACTGGGCTGTAAACTGCCCAAGCAGAATATGAGATGCTGTTCTCCTCAGCAGCCTTAAAGCATCAAATGTGAGTTCATTTCCTTCTTCCATTTTTTTTCATTCGAGCAAATGGAACAATCTTTGCCGTTGCTTCTGCATCTGAAGTAACGGATGGTTAGTGTAATCGTCCATGAATTCAGCTGTGAACGGTGGAATTTTGGGGAGTCAATGCGAAGAGCAAGGACACCTGGATAAGAGACTACTATTCCTTTTATCCTGGGTACTACAAAGGAAGGTTGAATTCCACAAAGGGATCAAGAAGGCGAACATTAAATAAATGACTTCTGCTTTAGACTAGTTTGCCAGAAGTCTTCTGCAGCTTCAAGTCAATGGTTATCTTTTCCAGCTTGCTTGGTTTTTTTCTGAACTATTTTTGTTATCTCTCATCTTCTCTGCTTTCAGCACATGATCGGATGAACACATATTAATAAAATCCTTTCCTAAAACTAGATTCAAACAATGGTTGCAACTCCTTGCATGAATACATTACTGTTTAAGCCAACAATATTTAGTCCTATGGTTGACCAGGGAAGAGAGGTGACAGTCCAACTCGTTGCTCACCTTGGCTTTCCTCCACTCTGCTTTTCTAACAATACAGCTGGCAAGGTAATTCATTTTGTTGCTACAAACTGCTGCAGCCCCATCTCTTTGCTGAATATCCTCATTTAATCCATACTGTTCTTCCTTTGCAAAAGAAGATGACCTTGAACAGGAAGCAGTGCACAAGGACTGGTGGTGGGACTCATCTACTACACAAAGTGAGGGGCCCATCACGAAGACCATTGACTGGGAGACGGAAGCTCATGGAGGTGACACTGCTCCTGGTTTGTGCAGATCCGTACTCTCTTGTGGTGGTGATTAATATTTTTTTTGTAAAGTTCAGACCTGTTTCTGCGTTCTCGTTGCTACACTGTGAATAATATCCATGTGTTCATTCACATTTGTTCCTTAAACAGAAAAAAGCGATGCCCTCGGAGAGAGATCAGATGTCTCCACACTGCAAGATTCGACTCCACCCTCTGCTTTGACCATGCCACCTCAGCCAGGCACCGGCCCAGTCACAGACACTTCAGAGGAAGTGAATGAGTTTAAGAGGGAGACACAGAGTGAGTCACTGATCACGGTGCAGGAAGGGGCGGAGGTAGTGGCCGAAGGAAGATTCCAGCTGATGAGCTGAGGTTTGGCCTGACGTTTGAATCTCATGAGAGCACTGATGAAGCACATTGACATCTCGCTGCTGGAAACAACGTGAGCTGGCCTGAGCGATGCAGTCCCCTGACCAGTCGCAGTTAAAACACCAACACACAGCAAACAGATTACGAATTAGTTTATTGTCCAATACATCAAGAGTGCAATCAAATTCCTTGTTCACGTGAAGCTCGTAGGGTAAACAGTATACATACATAATGATACATGTAACAATAAATACAAGTGCACAACAGCAGTATGGTGCAATGCTGGTGTGCAGAAACTGAGTATTGGAAAATAATATTCAAGTACAATAATTGAATGACCAATGAAGTAGAGTGAAGAGTATGTGGCAGCACCTCTGGAAATGGGGAATGAAAGAGGTGGTTGCTTCAGGAGTCAGATCGCAGTGGTGAAGAAGCCATTCTTATCCCTGGGCAACCAAGTTTTCAAGCTCTTGTATCTTCTCCCAGAAGATAGAAGACAGAAAGGGAGTTGCCAGGTGAAATGCATTCTAGACAATGCCTCCAGCCTTCCTGATGCAGGTCCACTGGGAAGATGGACTGGATGGAAGGATGTGACCTGCCTGTGCTGGGCTGGGCTGGGCTGTGTTCACCACTGTCTGCAGAACCACCAGTTGCTGCTGCTTTGTGATTAAGAAGCAGGTGACATTATTGTTACCAGCAGGGTGCCAAGCACAGTTTGTCTGTCTTTCTGATGATGCCAAGACAATGACAGTCAAATATGTAATAACGTTTTTGAAAAGACGTGGAGACGTCAAAAATAATCTGAAAACCAGAAGCAAAGTGTCAGTTTTTACTCAAAGGATAATGACAGCACTTGTCATCAGAGTGTCAGGTGTACACAAACATAGGAGGAGGCCTCTACCACTCAATCGCCAATTCTTTGACAGGACAATTGAGCAGTTTAATTCATCACGACTTCGTACTTGTTTCAAAAAATAAATTGACATTTTTCTAACAAGAATAACTCGCTAGTTTTGGCATTTTTCTAATAAGAATAACTCGCTAATTTTGACATATTTCTAAGCAAAAGCAGAATGATTAGTTCAAAATATTGAAACAACAATAATTTGAAGGAATATTTTAAACAGAACTAGGATAGAAAATGGTTGTATCCACTGAGTACCGTGTAGTAAAATTTGCGCTTGATAAAATAATGCTTTTCCCCATGTTTTTCCCCCTAATAAATGATAAACCCAAAGATGATACAATTTTGAACTTGCAAATTGGTCAGTTTTCATTTGCAATGCAAACAGGCACTTCAAACCTGATTCATGAGTATTGATAAATTGACTTCAAAATTGAGATTGCTGGTTGATATTATTACAGGTGTTTAGACCATAAACTGCTTGACTTCAGTCAAGTTGTATGCAACTGGCATTAAACTTGGATCTTCGGGCATGAATTCAGAGCGTCCATTAAGTTCATGTTCATAAGTTGTGGTAGAAGTAGGCCATTTGGACCATCAAGTCTACTCTGCCATTCAATCATGGCTGATCTATCTTTCCATCTTAATTCCATTCTCCTGCTTTCTCCCCATAACCCCTGACACACATACTAATCAAGAAATCTGTCAATCTCCCCCTTAAAAATATCCAGTGAAATAGCAATGAATTCCACAGATTCACCACACTCTGAGTAAAGAAATTCCTCCTCATCTCCTTTCTAAAGGTATGTCCTTTTATTCTAAGGGTTATGGCCTCTGGTTCTATTTGGTAGGTATTACTGAGGTTCCCCCTCATCCGTCTAAACTCCGGTGAGTACAGGCCCATTGCCGTCAAATGCTCATCACATGTTAACCCAATCATTCCTGAGATCATTCTTGTAAACCTCCTCTGGACCCTCTCCAACACCAGCACATCCTTCCTCAAATTTGGGGCGCAAAATTGCTCACAGTACTCCAAATACAGTGAGACCAGTGCCTGATAAAGCCTCAGCATTACATCCCTGTTTTTATATTCTAGTTCTGTAAAAATAAATGCTAGCATTGTGTTTGCCTTCCTTACTTCCGATTCGACTTGAAAATTAACTTTTTGGGAATCCTGCACCAGCACTCCCAAGTCCCAATAACTCATCCTTGATTCCTCATGCCAGTAACCAACACTGTGGTTCACTAATGAAATGGAAGCCCAGGGTAATTTAAAGCTGATGTCACGAAGCATATTGCCACAAAGATAATCTACTGAAGAAAACTGGGACTGTTTAGACAAGGCTACCTCAAACAGACTGTAGTCTATTTAAAAAACAACTCTACAAATTACAGCAAGCAGAAAACGACCAAAACTTGAGTGGTGGCATCATTTCTCTAGTTAAGTGAAGTAAGATCAATCACAGTCACCTACAGCAATAATAGATAAGAAATTACTGAATATTCCTTGTTATGCTCAGGAATAGAAGTGTCAATGTATGAAACAATATGTATTGCTTTATGTGTAGGAAGGAACCACAGATGCTGGTTTACACTGAAGATAGACACAACATGCTGGAGTAATTCAGCTGGACAGGCAGCATATCTGGATAGAAGGAATGGGTGAGGTTTCGAGTCAAGACCCTTCTGCAGACTGAGAGTCCCCTGACTCAGTCTGAAGACGGGGCTCGACCCGAAATGTCACCTATTCCTTCTATGTGTTGCTTTATGATTGGTACTATATACAAGGGAATCAGGAGAATGTTGTGAGGTTTTGTCATAACATAGATATGTTTCAAGATGTCAAAAATTGATGGTTTATTATGATTAATACAGCAAAGTAAACATTTATTGGGGGCATGTGGTTGAAGAACTCGGTGTATATGGGCATTGGAAGAAACTGGTTGTAAATTGGTACTTTGGCATTCTGCACTTTGATAAAGTATGTTTTCAAGACTTCTACACTACTGCGCCAAAGTAATTTATTAAACAGATTTTATATAGCATGACGATCAATTGTGATCTTGGCAAATGAAATTGTAAACTTCTGCGTAACAGCTCCCCCTACTGATAGGATAGCTGAATTACAGAATTCTCCATCAAGGCACAGGCAGATAAGTTCTGTTGAATCATGTGATGTTCACGCTGGTCACATATGTGCTATGTTCTTCAACCTCTGTGGGAAGATGTTCCCAAAGAAGACCAAGGATTTACTTGTGAAGTCTGAGAACTTCCAGGTTGACAGGTATCTGACACTCGCACGTTAGATGCACGGACAGTTGCATTGTGCACTCTGCAATGCAGGCCTGGATCAGATGATTTCGGCACTCCTGCAGAAACAGACATTTAACATAAATGCGAGACTTTCTTTGGTATGTCAGAAGCGATTGTGCCTTTCCAGGCACCAAAAGACTTCTCAGCTGTTTTCCTTATTGCTGGATGTCTCTTATCAATGGTTACATTTCTTTTTTTGGGCTCCTTTACAAATGCCCATCATTCGACATACTCAGTCTTGTTGGGGTGATTTTCGCAAGAAAACTAAGCTCTTTGTTCCTTAACCAAAAATCCTACACAATCATAGAGGTTGCTCCAGTCAAGGTTTTTATTTTGTGTTAAATGTTAGTGTTAATGCTTTATTAAGTATAGCACTTTGGAAACGGAGAATACATGTTAACTGATCAAGGCCAGAGCTAGATTAATGTGTTGTAAAGTTTGGAAACATTTGAACTGATTGGTCATACAAATCACGGCATTCATTTTGGAAGTCAGATATACTTGTGAGCAGGGGCAGTATGATGAAGGCTCACAGATTATTCCAATAAGTTTGAAAGTTTATAGTTTAACTAAAACCACAGCACCATTTGACTTATCTTTGTTAACATATTGTCAGTTAAATTTGTATCTTGTAAGCCTCAATGCATTATATTTGATAAACATGCAAAGCACCTAAACACTAACATTTAATTGATTTGCAATTTTTCTTCGATATAACAGTATTCTTTGTTTTCCAGGCAATGTACAGAGTCCATCCGCAATCTCAGTCCGAACACAGAAATCATTTGAAAATTTCTTTGCATCCAGGTAACCTGATAAATCGATACTAAATTAGCTTCTTATCTTATGGATAGTAGAAGACAGAATTTTGTCTATTTGCCCAAAATACAGAGTGGCATTTACTGATAATTCTGAAATAATTGAAGGAGAATGATGGGATGATCTTATAGAGGTGTATAAGATCATGAGATGAATAGATTGGGTAGATGCACAGAGTCTCTTGCCTAGAGTAGGTGAATTGAGGACCAGGGGACATAGGTTTAAGTTGAAGAGGAAAAGATTTAATAGGAAACTGAGGGGTAACTTTTCACACAAAGGGTGGTGGATGCATGGAACAAGCTGCCAGAGGAGGTAGTTGAGGCAGGAACTATCTCAACGTTTAAGAAGCAGTTAGACATGTACACGGGTAGGACAGATTTGGAGGGATATGGACCAAATGTGGCAGGTGGGACTAGTGGGACATGTTGGCCGGTGTGGGAATGTTGGGTCGAAGGGCCTGTTTCCACACTCTGAGATGGATATACTTCACATGTACATCAAACACTAGCTAAAATACAGTAACTATTTTGTGGCACAGTGCATTCCTAATCATCCATAAATACGCCAAAAAATAAATGTGCAGCATTATCCTTTGAGCATTATCCATTATCCTGGCTCGGACAAACCTCTGATTATTAATAACCCATTTTCTGTTATTTGCACTTTATCAGTTTATTTATTCATGTGTGTATATATTTATATTATGGTATATGGACACACTTATCTGTTTTGTAGTAAATGCCTACTATGTTCTGTGTGCTGAAGCAAAGCAAGAATTTCATTGTCCCATACAGGGACATGACAATAAACTCGCTTGAACTCACTTGAACTTGAACGAGTTAAGAGTGTTTGATTGCCAAATGTACTAGGAATGGAACATTGAAATTCCTATTTGTTGCAGCTTTACAGGCACACTAATGGTACAGATAAATAAAACAGATAAATATACAATAATCAATAATATAATTATCCCACCACGAGTCACATCTTCTCATCTACACCCCTTTCGGTCTCCTTGGAGACCGTCGTTCCCTCAGTATCTCCTTGGTTCACCTATCACTTCCCACCCAAACCACCCCGTTCCCTGGTACTTACCCCTGCAACTGCAAGAGATATAATATCTGTCCCTTTATCTCCCGATTCACATCCATCCAGGGACTCCAGCAATGCATCCAGGTGAGACAGAGATTCACTTGCACCTCCTCCAATGTCATCTATTGCATTCAATGTTCCACATTTGTCCTCCTTTAAGTCGACGAGACCAAGCATAGACGAGGCGACCGTTTTGCTGAACACTTGTGCTTGGTCTACTTGTGCTGGTAATCTCTCAATTACTAACCATTTTAACTTCCCTTCCGATACTAACCTTTCTGGCCTGGGCCTCTAATGCCAGAGTGAGGCCACGTGCAAACTGGATGAATAGCACTTCATATTCTGCTTGGGTAGCCTGCAACTTACTGGTATGAACATTGAATCCTCCAATTTTAGATGACTATGCCCCCCCCCCCCCCCCCCTTCCCCCCCTCTCTCCCCCCATGCCACATCTGGGCTCACACCCATTTCTCCCTATTGCCCTTGTCCTGTCCTCTTTAACCTATTCCTCTTTGCACAACCTATTCCTCTTGAGGTTGCACAATCGGACTATCTCACCAGGGACTAACTGTACAGAACGTTTTTTCCTTCTATTATTTATTATGTAAAATAATATGTTCTATTATGTTTACATTTGTTTGGTTGTTTTTTGTTTTTCACTTTCTTTGATCATGTTTTGACAAGTAAACTATGACTGACTTATCTCCTTAAATGATCAAAGCCCCCTCACCTGGAGCCACCTGTCACCAGACTTTGCCCTGCCCCCACTTTACTTCCAGCTCCCCCACCCCACCACAATCAGTCTGAAGAAGGATCCCGGCCCAAAACATCATCTCCAGAAATGCTGTGTGACTCGTTCAGTTACTCCAGCACTTTGTTATCAGTTAATCAGTATTACTAGATAACTAGATCATAATCTAGTAGTAGTAGTGCAACTTGTACAATGTCCATAATAGTTCATTCTGAGATAGGGTTGTGGTTAAGATTATGCAATGTGGTTTTCATACTGGTTGCTTGAATGAGGCTCTCGTACTTGGAGGTGGCAGTTTCCTCGCCTCTGTACATTCTCCCCGATGGGAGCAGCAAGACTAGAGTGTGGCCAGGGTGATGTGGGTCTTTCAGCTATATGTATTAGCCATATTCTTGAGGCAGCATTTCCTCTAGTTACCTTCTATGGTGGGGAGGCCAATACCCGTGATTGACTGGGCAATGTCCACCTCTCTCTGGACCCTCTTTCAATCATGGGCATTCGAGTTACTGAGTCAGACCCTGATGCAACCAGTCAGTATGCTCTGTATGCTCTCTCTGATGTAGAAGTTCAATAAAGTGTTCAGTGAAATGTTGAATCTCATCAAACTTCTGTGGAAGCAGAGGAGTTGATAAGCTTTATTTGTGATTGTAACAATGTGCTGGGTCCAGGACAGATCTTCAGAGATGTGCACGCCCAGAAACCTGAAGCTATTGGGTCTATTTGCCACCATACTGCTGATAAAGACAGGTTCAGAGATTTTCAGCTTTCCGTTCCTGAAATCAACCTTGGGCTTGTTATTGTTAACAGGAACAATGATGTTCTGGCACCATTCAATCAGATTATCGATCCCCCTGCTCTATTCTGACTCATTGGTACTTGATGTTTGTCCAACAATGGTGGCGAATGTAAAGGATGGCATTGGATTGGTGACCAGCTACACAGTCACAGTACAGAGAGAGAATAAGGCAGGCACTGAGCAGCCTTGAGAATCCCCTGTGCTGATGCCAAGCTGTAGTCAATGAACAGCAGCCTGGTGTATGTCTTCCTGTTGTCTAAGTGGTCCACTGCAGAGTGGACAGCCAGGGAGATTGCATCTGCTGCTGATCTGTTGTGGCGGCAGGCGAATTGTAGTGTATAGTATTGTTTATAGATACTGTGTGGAAACAGGCCCTTCGGCCCACTGAGTCCGTGCCTACCAGAGATCCCCGCACATTAACACTATTCTACACACACTAGGGACAATTTTAAAATTTTACCAAGCCAATTAACCTATAAACCTGTACGTCTTTGGAGTGTGGGAGGAAACCAGATCACACGAAGAAAACCCACAAGGCCACAGGGAGAACGTACAAACTCCGTACAGACAGAACCCGTAGTCGGGATCGAACCCGAGTCTCTGGCAACTCTACCACTGTGCCACCTTGCTGTGGGTCCAGGTTCTTACTAAGGCAGGAGTTGATCATAACCAGTGAACGTCTTAAAGCACTTCATCACAACAGACATGAGTTAATGATCATTAAGGCATGTCACTTGCTCTTCTTGAGTATCAGTATTGATATTGCTCTACCAATATAATAGTTCTACAGGAAACATTAACGCAGATATAACCTGTCTCCACTTTTTGAAATAGTTTAGGTGTCTGGTGTGAATCTAGCAAGTTACTAACTTTTCCTTTTTTTTTTTTACCCAAAAAGGCTTAGCCTGGGAAGGTACAGAAGCTCAAGTCAGACTGGAAAATACATACCGATAAAACCCAACAGTCTTTCTGCTAAACCAGACATATTGCCTGCAGAAGACATTCATGATTATATGCCACTGGTAAGATAAATGTAATGTTTTATTTTGAGTAGTGTTTATGAATCCTTAAGACATCTACCACTGCTGATCCTACCACTGTTCCCAGCGTACCAGGAATTATCGTTTTGTTAGTGAAAGAGCAAGCAGAAAGACACCAACAATGTTCCACCATTGAAGAAGGGTTTCGGCCCGAAACATTGCCCATTTCCTTCGCTCCATAGATGCTGCTGCACCCGCTGAGTTTCTCCAGCATTTTTGTGTATTTTTCACACACAATTGTTTGAACATACATTTTGCTGTCTCTTATTTGCTAGACAGAAAATGTAAGAACTTAGAAAAATCCACAATTACATTCTGCTTGACCAAATACATCATTCGAATGAAATGTGTAGGAACTGTAGATGCTGGTTTACACCAAAGATAAACACAAAATGCTGGAGTAACTTAGCGGGACTGGCAGCATTTCTGGAGAGAAGGAATGGGTAACGTTTCGGGTTGAGACCCTTCCTCAGACTGTGAGTCGGAGTCGAGAATTCTAGAGATATTTGAATGAAATGTTCAGTTTACTGATCTGATGTTCTTCTGTAAAATATAGAAAATGTTTTCTTATAGCATCAAAATGACTGTGTAATTGTGCAGATCAATGGACTTCAAATAGTTTGTACAGATCATAACTAATCCAGTTCAAATCCTTCATCAATGTAACATTGAGATTTTGTTACAATTTTTAATGTGTGAATAATATCAGCGTAGTAATAACACAAATGATTATGGGAGCATTATGTAACTCTACCATCTTTCCCATGATGTCGTTTTTTATTTATTGTTAAGTGTTTCAACTCTCAAATATTAAAAATGATCAATTTTGTATGCATTTGCTGCAACTGTAATAACAGCATAATAGAGCTATCTGGAAAATAACCTTCTGCTTAAGGGCACATTTAACTAGAACTTTATTGTTGCAGGTGCGATTGCAATTGGCATCTGGAGCTTTTCTTCTAAATGAAGCCTTCTCTGAAGCAGTTCAGATTCCTTTCGATCGACTGAGGAGGGCCTCGCCCTTCTCCTGCCATCGAGCAAGTCTCAGTCCATCTTCTCGCTGCGCAATGACCAGCAAGACTGAGTCTCCTCTCAGAGGGAAGATCTCCATCCATGGAGAAGGGGTGGTTCAACCTTGTGCTGATAGGAACGACCAGTGCCTGCTTGAAAACAATCAGGAAAATGCTGAAGAGAACATAAAAGGTTCAAAGAAAATTACGTGGTCGCATCTGGAGGGTGTTGTGGATCATAGCAGTTCTCTAGCAAGTAGGTGCAACTCATTCAGTGCCAGCGCTGATGGTCAGAGCACCGTCGTTCAGCTGGTGGACAGTGGCAGGGGCTCTGAGAGCGACCTGTGTGAAAATTCACCAGTCACTTCAGAAAGCAGTGGAGCCTCCTACAGGTTAATAAATGATTTGAACTCCCAGTATGATGACTTGGAAGGGATGAGCTGGGCGACTGCAGTCGGACTGGGCTGGCTTGAGCATCAAAGTGCAGGTTATTTTCCAGAATGGGAGCTTATTGCTGCCAAGGCCGACACGTGGCTACATTCCCAACAACTTCCTGAACAGATGAATATTAACGGACTGAAGGCAGCAACTAGGCAGCTTTTCCTGCTGCTGCGTCATTGGAATGAGAATATCAAACTCAACATGTTGTGTTATAACCCCAATAATATGTAAATACAAATATTTAATTAATATAATATATAAATACTTGATAATAATTTTAAATTGGTGTGCAGAAAATTATAGTGCCTGATTAAAAATAACCCCAAATGAGTCATCCTGCTGCATCTTTTGATATGAGGCAACTGTTCTGCCACTTAGTGACCATTGTGACAGCACCATTCTATTAATTATGGTGCAGATTTCAAATGTTTTACCTCCTTTCTATGAAATACCTGCAAAGGAAATTTGATGATTAACTGTACAAGGACTGGCCTGGATTTATAATGAAATAAATGGCAATATTGATTTTACACTGCTTTTCACTGGAACATTTTGTTGCAATTTTCAGAAGAGAGGTTTCACAATAATTGCACATCTTTTTCTTCAATTGAACACTGCACTAGCAATCCGTCTATCCGGTTCTGTTGATTTCAGACAATTACCTTTCACACTGGCCAGTTCATGAAAACAGAATAGAGCACTTCTATTCCTAGAGGAAAACCACCATTCTTGATCAGTACAGGTATCAGGGGTTATGAGGTGAAGGCAGGAGAAGGGTTAGGAGGGAGAGATAGAGCAGCCATGATTGAATGGTGGAGCAGACTTGATGGACAAATGGCCTAATTCTGCTCCTATCACTTATGACCTAATGACTATTGTCCATTCCTCTCCCCACAGTTGGACCAGTGAGAATTCTGATAAGTAAACAGGGATCAGAGACAATTTTGTTGATAGAAACATAGAAAATAGGTGCAGGAGTAGGCCATTCGGCCCTTTGAGCCTGCACCGCCATTCAATATGATCATAGCTGATCATCCAACTCGGTATCCTGTACCTGCCTTCTCTCCATACCCCCTGATCCCTTTAGCCACAAGGGACACATCTAACTCCCTCTTAAATATAGCCAATGAACTGTCAACTACCTTCTGTGGCAGAGTTTCAGGGATTCACCACTCCATGTGAAAAAAGTTCTTCTCATCTCGGTTTTAAAGGATTTTCCCTTTATCTTTAAACTGTGACCCCTTGTCCTGGACTTCCCCAACATTGGGAACAATCTTCCTGCATCTAGCCTGTCCAACCCCTTAAGAACCCCGTAAATGTCTAACATTTACACATTTATTATAGTTTGGCCACGGAAGCATGTGGAATCACTTAGGTTTATTGTCATGAGTATTTTAATATATAGCCATTAGCTTCCACTATGGTGTAAATAGCGTGCAACCCTACCATAGGTTTGCTCTGGTTCTTGATGCAGCAGAGAAACCTTTAAGGCCACGATGTTAACGTTTTTTTATAAAATGTGTGCACTTTAAAGAGATTTTTTGATATATTTAAGAGTTAAAAGATGATTGTCTTAAAAACTAATTTTGAACAAATTTGACTGTGAGCTAAGAGCTAGTGTATAAACGAAATTAAAAAACAGAACACTTAACAAAAAAACTATTTGGTGTAAGGTAAAGGAAATTAAATGATTTTACAGTAGAAATTAGTCTCCCTGAGTATAAATAAAGGTTACATTTATGAATTACACAAGGCTAGTAGAACCTAAACTTGAGTTTAGTCGAAGCGAGGAACTGCAGATGCTGGTTTACAAGAAAGGACACCAAGTGCTGGAGTAACTCAGCAGGTCAGGCAACATCTCTGGAGAACATGGATAGGTGATGTTACGGGTAGGGACCCTTCTTCAGATGGCAACTTGAGTGACATTAAACAAACCTCACAGTGACTAATTTGATCTGGAGAGGGGCAGGTTGTTAGCAGGGCATTGTCTTTACATCCTCCTCATAAGATCATGAAACCTGCATTTTCACTGAACATAATTGGAACTTCCAATTTTTTGTACAGGCTCAACTGATTCTTACAGTAGGTTGAATATGCTTCCCAAAACACCAGAAATTCCTGTCCAGATTGTCATTCCAATTAACAGTGCTGAAGGTGCAGTTGTACATTAAGCAAAATAAACATGCGTGCCCAGGGAAAGGAGGTAATGTGTACAACATAACATAAAACAGTGAGCTTTTTAGACTAAATGTAAAAACAAGGAACTGCAGATACTGGTTTACCAAGGAAAGACTTAAAATGCTGCAGTCTCAATGGTTCTTTATTGTCACAGTGAAATTATTTTTTGTATACAGTTCAGTAAAGTATTACTATATATTAGCACAATCTTAGATCAAGTACAAAGTGTATAGAAATAATTCACTGAGACAATATATATGAGTTGCCAGGTTCAGACACCATTTTCAAAGTCCAAGTTGCCTTAAGTGTAACTGGTCATAAAGGCCCGTTGTCCTGGTAGCGTTGCAGGGTCAGCCTGGCCAAGCAAAGTTGTAGGCATCCTCCACTGCTCTGTGCCCCTGCAGGCTGCACCCTCGGACTCTAGGGCCAACAACTGATCCAGTCGAGCCCCAGGCTGCAGCAGGGCCACCAGCCGTCGCCTCAATCCAGATCCTCACATTGACCACTGAACATTATCCTTCTCCTTGCTCAGGCACCTTTCAGCCTTTGGGCCCCGGGTGCTCCACCTGCAGCCAACCTTCAGGAAGCAGGTTAGACACCAGTTTTTCTTTCCGGTCCATTGTTCTTTATGTCTGGCGCCACCATCTTGACTCTCTCCCCCTCCTCTGGTTCTCTGGTCCTCAGGGATGAGTAAGGGCTGGCCTCAATGACTTCCCAGCTCCAGAGCAGGTGAGTCAGGCCCAAAGATCTTGCTCTAGTATCTTTGGCCAGGCCTGCTGCTAGTCTTCCGTGTGGCAGCACACTAACACGAGACCACTGTAAGAATGAACTTGTGAAGAGTGTTTAGTCTAAGCTAAGACACAAAATGCTGGAGTAACTCGGGCCAGGCAGCCCTGGAGAACTTGGTTATGTGAAGTTTTGGGAAACATCAACTATCCACGTCTCTGGAGATGCTGTCAGATCCACTGAGTTACACCAGTATTTTGTATCTTAGGTTAGACTACTCTTCACACGTTCATTCTTACAGGGGATTTAACACAAGTCAACGCATCCCACTGAAATCTAATGCAGTTCTATTATGCAACACCGTCATGGTGCACTGGACCTTTCAGGACATTGCAAATAATTCCAGTCACTCCTGAAACATCACTGAGTTCACTAAATTCTTTACTAAAAAGAAAATGTATTCTGTGCTGGAATCTCAATTCCCACAACCTTCCCCCCAAATTGGTGACCAACAATCAGCTTAATGAAAATTGCCCCGTAACACAGTTGCAAGATGCCATGACTACTACAGCACACACGTGAGCTAAGATACAGCGACTGCAGATTGCCGGGAAGAATGTGGCATCACTGCAGAATAATTCATAATACTGCTTTTACTACATCAATTCACTTACATTAACTGATATAAATCCCTCCACACAGACACACCCCTTGATAAGGTCAGCAACGAGAAATGTCTTCTCTTCAGAGGTTAAGTACTTCCAGCATTTTTATTTTCCATACCTGAAAATTTGTCCATTTAACCCAAGCCTCCGGCCTAGTTAGTCCATACGTGACTCTATGTAGATAACACCCAATGAAGATCTTTGGGATAATCATAATGTCAAAAGTACTGGTGCTCTTGAAGGCATTGCCAGCATTACAATTTAAAAAAAGGGAGCCTAGGAGTAGAAAGGAACTTTCCCTTCCCTGGCACTGTTTAATTCAGCCAGATGGTACTGCTACTGTAACTTTGACTTTAATTCTGTTTCATGCAGTGAAAAAACACAACCCACTATATTATCAGTGGAAGATTGCATGTAGCTAAAAGGATTTTTGTTAAGTGTTAAACATGGGAAAAGCACAGCAAACGGTTGTTGGTGATGGTTGGTTTGAAATAAAGCACAATTAAAAGTCTAAACTTGACAACTTCCTGTTTGCACTTTATAACCATATAATTACTGCACGGAAACAGGCCATCTTGGCCCTACAAGTCCGTGCCGAACAACTTTTTTTCCCCTTAGTCCCACCTGCCTGCACTCGTACCATAACCCTCCATTCCCTTCTCATCCATATGCCTATCCAATTTATTTTTAAATGATACCAATGAACATGCCTCCACCACTTCCACTGGAAGCTCATTCCACACCGCTACCACTCTCTGAGTAAAGAAGTTCCTCCTCATATTACCCCTAAACTTATGTCCCTTAATTCTGAAGTCATGTCCTCTGGTTTGAATCTTCCCTATTCGCAAAGGGAAAAGCTTGTCCACATCAACTCTGTCTATCCCTCATCATTTTAAAGACCTCTATCAAGTCCCCCCTTAACCTTCTGCGCTCCAGAGAATAAAGACCTAACTTATTCAACCTATCTCTGTAACATTCAACCTATCTCTGTAACAATTCAACCTATCTCTGTAACATTCAACCTATCTCTGTAACATTCAACCTATCTCTGTAACATTCAACCTATCTCTGTAACTATATATTTATTTTATATTGATTTTAGATAAAACTCTACCACTTACGGCTGTGATTTTTGGCCAACTTACTCAGTTCCGCTCCGCTCATCAGGTGCAGAGGATTCTTCCCATCAATGACAAATAAAAGTTTATAAGAGTTTTAAAAATATTGAGAATCTCTCTCGTCAATCTGCCATGAAGGCCATGCCCCTTCTGGTGGGAGGGATTATAAAACCCGGAAGTGTGGGTGTGGCTCGGTCTCTGCAAGATGGAGGGAGAGGTCACAACTCTGTCTGAGCTGTGAATCAACTGAACGCACTGAATGTCTACTGAACTGCGAGTGTGGTGTTTACGTGGTGTTTTGTGTGGTTTTATGGTGGTTTCACCCTGCATGAAATTGCATTTAAATTTGGTTGCCTGGCACCCTGCATGAAATGGTATGAAACTGCATTTGAATTCGATGGCCTTGCACCCTGCTTGAAGTGGTATGAAACTGCACTTGAATTTGATTGCCATGCACCCTGCTTGAAATGGCATGAAACTGCACTTGAATTTGGTGGCCTTGCACCTTGCTTGAAAAGGCATGATACTGCATTTGAATTTTGTGGCCTTGCACCCGGCATGAAATGGAATTTCAAGGTATAGCCGTGAGTCAACTGCCAGCCCACCAGCCATGAATGAGCTGCCAGCACATCAGGCTTGAGTGACTGAGCTGCCACCCCAAGAATCCTTTTGGCCCACAATGTCCATACTAGCCCTCTGGAAACCAGCCCACAGCATCCATACTAGCTCTCCAGAAAGCCCCCCCCCCCCCCCCCCCCCCCACTGGCCACCAATATTGGAATTGGTGGAGAGGTGGAATATTGCGTTGGGGGACCAGCCCTCCCGTGTGAACATGTGACCCAACGGGTCCCACTTACATAGAAACATAGAAATTAGGTGGAGGAGTAGGCCATTCGGCCCTTCGAGCCTGCACCGCCATTCAATATGATCATGGCTGATCATCCAACTCAGTATCCCGTACCTGCCTTCTCTCCATACCCTCTGATCCCTCTAGCCACAAGGGCCACAAACTCCCTCTTAAATATAGCCAATGAACTGGCCTCAACTACCCTCTGTGGCAGAGAGTTCCAGAGATTCACCACTCTCTGGGTGAAAAAAGTTCTTCTCATCTCGGTTTTAAAGGATTTCCCCCTTATCCTTAAGCTGTGACTTCCCAAACATCGGGAACAATCTTCCTGCATCTAGCCTGTCCAACCCCTTAAGAATTGTGTAAGTTTCTATAAGATCCCCTCTCAATCTCCTAAATTCTAGAGAGTATAAACCAAGTCTATCCAGTCTTTCTTCATAAGACAGTCCTGACATCCTAGGAATCGGTCTGGTGAACCTTCTCTGCACTCCCCCTTAGTCTAGTAGTTTATATAAAATTTAGAGCAGCTTATAATGTTTGTAGAGGATGATTTTCCCAAATATTAATATCGTTCATATATACCTGAAACGACTTCATGTCATTTTCTTTTGGTTCCAATTGTAACACTCAAAATACATTTTTAATCTACTCAGGAATATTTTAAACCATATATCGTTAACAAATAAAAACCTGTAGTCTGTGGAATTAAATGGAAATTATGCATCATGTCTATTGGAATTCTTTCCACTCATGCAATTCTTGTACTGTTTGCTTTAAAAATAAATATTGGCACAGTTGACCTTTTCTCAAATGTCAGTTCTTGTTCTATAAATGATTATATAGCTTTCTCCCCTTACATCTCACATGTATAGAATCTCTAACTTCACAGGACAAATATAGGAGTAACCTACAACTCAAAATAGACAACATATGGAAATCCCATTTAAGTAATGCATGACAGTCAGTTACTGCTGTAACTCTAGCTCTGCTGCACTTCCTCGCGTGCAATTGGACTTTTATTAAACTGTAATAAAATACATCATTTGATTAGAAAAATTCAAATGCAATCATTTCAAAGCAGACCAAAACATTGTTTAAGCATCTCAACGAAAATGAAGCTAATCTGTCATTAAATATGACCTAAAAAGTGAATTCTTGAAACTGGCATTGATTTTATTCCCAAATCTTCTGAAGGGTTATTTTTTTGGTACTAGGAAGTGAAAATAAAATAATCTGAAACTGAAAAGTCATACAGTGAAGAAAGATTGACCCAAAGCTATTAACCTGCACTATTCCGCAGATTCGTCCAGGTTGCACCATATTCATTCTCAGAGTTAATGCACTGTGAACTCCACACTTTAAACGACAGTGAGAAAGAAAAACCTCACTGGGCTCCAGGCAGGTGCAAAGCGACATTCAGATATCGAAGTTAGGCATGTAATTCATGTGAAATGGTTTGGTGTCTTTAGTGGCCCTGGGTCCATAAATCTTTAAAATACTTCCGAGTGGTAGTCACTGGCAACCATTTTTTCCCCTTAATTTTCTTTCTTAGCTATATTACGTAATGAAATTATCATTGCTGCGCCGAAGCACAATCTTTAAGTCCAATAAATCATTTCTTCTTTTTCAATAGATCCTTGTCTTCGGTTGGTGTATCCTCCTCAGGGT
Source organism: Leucoraja erinaceus (assembly GCF_028641065.1). Lineage (NCBI taxonomy): Eukaryota > Metazoa > Chordata > Chondrichthyes > Rajiformes > Rajidae > Leucoraja > Leucoraja erinaceus. Next base: position 8,706,757 of record NC_073390.1, read on the forward strand.
CATCGTGGCCATACCAGAGAGAAAGCAGAATGATGATATGACACACATGGAGCGAGATCGAGCTGTACACAGTTGACGGGTATGTATTCCAAGACATCTCAATTAATCCTAAAATGAGAACTCTGAAAGAATAATACATAAATTATATCACTTAACAATCTACTTTTATTTATCCTCTTGCATCAGAACAAAATCTCAATAAACTCGTTTATTATTAATTGAAGTTGAAGACATGCATGTCCCCAGTTCTAAGCAGATAATCAACGTCAATCAATTGGGCCATCAGTTTAGGTAAAACTATTCCTTTTCTGCACACAATTCACTTAATCTGCTTCTTCAACATGAAAATACCTAGTAGTCTGGACACTCTATTGTTGATGCTTATAAGTAAACCAAAATTAATTAAAATTATATTGAGAGTGCAAAAAATAAATGTGACATTTGAGTAAAGATGAAATTTGATTTAAAGTGTTTTATCCAAAATTTACAGAAACATAATAATTACATCAATACAAATGCAATCCCCTTTCGGAACCAAACCATGATTGTCAGACAAAGAAAATCGGCAAGCCATCTTTTTGGTTTCTTCAATAATTTAAAAAAAACATTGGTTTAAATAAAATAAATTACTATGCATAAACTGATTGTGGACCTGCTCCCAAGTGCCTTATAAAGTTCTATTGCTTGTGTCAACTCTAAACTTAAAATCAACTAAGCCCTTAATTTAAGTACCTTGGAAAAAACCATAGATGGTCCACAGTGAAAGGAATGCACATTTAAAGTGACTGGTGCGGTACCAGTCTAGTGGGCTGCTTTCCAGAAAGTTACTGGTGTTGCACTCATGCAGGGACAGAGTGCACTCCCTCACACTCTTCAGTTGGCGGAAATGCCTCAAGGTGTCAGGAGGCAAGTTATTTACAACAAGAGAGACAGCTGTTGATCTACGCCTGTAGCTATGGTATTAGTGTGGTCAGCTTAACATAACATAAACAATAGGTGCAGGCCATTTGGCCCTTCGAGCCAGCACCGCCATTCATTGTGATCATGGCTGATCGTCCCCAATCAATAACCCGTGCCTGCCTTCTCCCCATATCCATTAATTCCACTAGCCCCTAGAGCTTGTCTTTGGTAAAACCATTGAACGTTAAGGGTAGGTGGCTGGACGTTTGTGGAGATCATCCAGGCCTTGTGTAGCAAAGGTTATTTGTCACTTATCAGGCAATGTTGAATACTGTCTATAGTTTTGCTGCATGTGGGCATGTGATGCATCATTTGCTGTGGACTTGCAAAGGGTATTGAACATTGCGCAATTATCAGTGAATATCAAAATTTATGACCTTATGACAGAGCATGTATGACCTTATATACTGTGAATGGATGAAACTTACTTGAGGAGATGAGCAAGTTTTTTCACCCGTGTGCTCCATAAAAGGTAGGGCAGAGTATGAAAGTACCAGACATAGAATTGGTAGTGTAATGATCGACTGAAACAAATACCAATGAAATTCGAGGTGAAGAGAACAAACACAATTTGTACTCGGCAATTAAGGAAAAATTGAGCACTTAAATATTTGAAACATCACTTAAATTGACTGTATCAGCACAAAGATGAAAACACTTTATGGTGGAGGAGCAAGTCACAACATTTAGGACCAGCTTATAATATTAGAAGTAATTCTTTGATTGTACAACTAGCAAAAACTAATCCAATGAAACAATGAATTAACTCATTCCCATAAAAGTACTTTAGGAATGACAGAGTGGTTTCCACTGCAGATTCCCCCAACTTTACAATTCTTGCCCCAACATGTATAGAAATACAGCAAAATATCTGTAATCAAAAACAATTCTTTCACCTAACTACAATCCTTGCTTCCTACAAACCACCAAATGCCTCCAATTTGGTTAAAATGTTGATTCAATTACTAGTTAAAGATTATCAAGGACATATTACTAATGTATATAGACCCCCAGAGACTCTTTGGATTACAATGACATATTCCTAGAGATCTTATGTTCCTCCGACGCCGGAGTTCCACCATCCGGCGAAAGGGCCTGAATATCGGGCCACCGTTGTGGCGACTGCGGAGGCCTCAATAGGCCCCGACCACGGGTGAACAAAGAGGAAGTGGGCTGAACTTTTATTGCCTTCCCTCACTGTGGGAAATGTTGATTCCGCTTTTGTGGAGATGTTCATGGTAAATTCTATCGTGTCTTTTCATTTGTATGGCTGTATAGCAACCCAAATCTCGCTGTACCAATTGGTACAATGACAATAAATGTAAACTTGAACTTACTCAGCGGGACAGGCAGCATCTCAGGATAGAAGGAATGGGTGACAAAGTCTGAAGAAGGGTCTCAACTCGAAACGTCAGCCATTCCTTCTCTTGAGAGATGTTGCCTGTCCCACCGAGTTACTCCAGCATTTTGTGTCTACTCTGAAGGTTAGTTTGATCTATCCAAAAAATAATGCAGGATCCATCGTTATATACGCAACAATAGAAATTGCAAGGCAAGAGGTTGGTGCATCTGAGAAAAAACACCTAAAAATATTTGCACTTCAGCTTACGTTAACAATTTCAGTGTCTTGCCATCTAGGCCACGCTTCACTTGACTATGTTGCCTTTTTCTCAACAACATAAATATGCAAAAATCATAACATCAATTTTGAAAGGATATGATTTGCTGTTAAAGTTTGGTGCTGTATTTTTCTCTCTTCTGGGGCCTTCAGCAGTGAGAGTATTCCCTCCTCAGATCTGGGACGTAAACCAGGGGGAAAAAATTGAGTGTCATATTGGAATAAACAACAATTTCTTGTATAGTTTTGGAACTCTTTACCGCTGATCATGTTTTAGAATAAGCATTTTGTACTCAGCAGATTCTATGCAAACAATGAGAGAAGTGTTCAATACTAAACGTAGCAATGTCCAGTTTATTATGTTTCCTGAACAGAGTACTGGAGGAACGCAGTGGGTCAGGCAGTATCTGTGGAGGGTATGGACAGGTGACGTTTTGGCATGCGACCCTTCTTCAGATTGATTGGAGTACGGGGAGAAAGTTGGTAAGGGGGGGGGGGACACAAAGCCTGGCTAGTGATAGGTGGATATAGGGAGGAGTAGTCTGATTGGCAGCTGGCTGGAGCAAGTGACAAAGACCACTTGAGAAGGAAACAGGAGAGGATATGGGTGGAAGGCAACAGGGGAGTGGGGGATAAAAAGGAAATAACAGACTCGGGAAAGGGAGGTGAGCGTGTGAAGGAGGGGAAAGGAACAGTGTGAATGGGGTGTTTGTAGAAGTGTGTGTGCACTGGGATAAGGAAGGAAAAGAGGGGGGTATCCTTTGAAATTGGAAAATTGGAGGAAGACAAGGACAGAAAGTTGATATAAGAATAGGAAGTGAATTAAAATAGTTAGCAACTGGGAGCTTCATCAGGCATAGGCGAAGAAAACACAAGTGTTCAGTGGAATGGTGGCTTTGCCTAGGTTTGGTCTTGCTGATGATTGCCAGAGTTAAGTCACATGCAAACTGGAGAACATATTCTGCTGGGGTAGTTTACAAACCAATTCTCCAATTTCCAGTAATGCTCCACCTTTCTTTTTCCTGTCCCCCTGACAACCCATCCCGATGTACACACAAATGAGCACATTTCTCCCGTTTCCCCACCACCCTGCTTTCTTGTTCTTTGTACGCCATCTTCCATGCCCGTGTCCCACATTCCCCTCTTTTCTTTTTCCACCCATATCCCTCAGTGCAGGTTAACACTTCTAATCCCCATTCTCTCCTTATCTGACCACCCTTTCACACATTTTGTCACTTACTCCACCTTTCTGCCAATTAAACCCCTCACCTATATCCATCTATCACTCGTCAGGATTTACACCCCCCATCTCTCTCCCACCCCCCACTACCCCATACTCTAATCAGTCTCAAGCACACCGACCAAAAATGTAATCTGTCCATTTCCTCCACAGATGCTGCCTGACCCACTGAGTTCCTCCAGCACGGTTTCTTTGCATCCAGATTCCAGCATCTGCAACTTCATGTCTGCACTTGTTTCCTAACCCTGTTGAGCCTTTGGAATTCTATCATTATTTCTGGATTTAAAGGAATTTTAAATTATGTTACACAACACAATAGTCTGGGAACCAGAACAATAATCACATAATGATAATGATTCAACAATGACATTGGCTCAACTCTCTCACCCTGTCATAGACATTCCCTTCCAGTCCCCCACTTCCAAACACACTGCAACTTAACAAACTTATTTTCTCTTCTTCCCAGTTATGACAAAGCGTCTTCAACTTCAAATGTTAACTCTGTTTCACCTCCCGCAGATGCGCACTGACCGAATGAGTATTTCCAGCATTTTTCTGTTTTTATTTTTAGATTTTCCAGCATCTGCAGTTTTCTTGATTTTCATTCATGGTGTATGTGGAAAGAGATGCAACTTGAAGCAAACGTCAAACCTGCCCTCAAAAAATGCTGAGCAAGGGATTTCCAGAACGTGATCCCACCCAATAAGGCAACGGGTGGAAGGGAAGGGATAGATACGAGGAGGAAGGGGAACATGATAGATACTGATGCACTTTGTGTACCCACAAGTAGAAACACACATACTTGTTCCATTTGCAGAGGGCAAAGAGAATCAAGACAGTCAGATGTGCCACCAGCAGTGACAGATGGAAGTAACGATTCAGGAAGATGCTCTCAGGCAGAAAACGCCAGTTCACTGTCCACTTGAAGAGAAACTGGCGGCCAAGGTCAAACGCTCTTGCCACATACCCACTTGGATTTTCCATCAGGAAGGGCAAACCCAGCGCCACCTAAAGAATAGGAGGAAGAAAAATATTTTGATTGTCGGGTTGTGAATCCAGCAACCCGTCAAATCATCCAGCTGAGGACTGGTGTGTCAGCTCTTTGAACGAGCCATTAACTAATTTCACTTTTTTTTCCGACAATTGAACAAATGTTTCCTCCAAGGCTCTTGGAAATCAAAGTTTTACAAATGGCTTGATCATTTTTAACAAGCCGAAAAGTTATCTCGCGAATACACACACCCCTTCCACGTTAAACTTTATATGAAGTGGAGGAAGCATTAATCATTTGTGAAACGTTTTCAGCAGGTTAAAATGCATATCAAATGGACAAACCAAACCCAACAGTCCCTTTTAAGCGTTTAAAAAAAAAACCCCAGCACAATGTAAATAATTTTGTGAACTGGCCCGAGAAGCTGAGCTTCTACAAATACAGAGGTTTCCCCACCACAGTACCAGAAACAGCTCACAAAGAGACATCATAGAAAAGCCCGGAAGGACTCAACAGGTGACGTGGCATTGCTGCATGGATGGAATGAGGAACAAAGTTGATATTTCCAGTCAAGGATACCTCCTCAGAAATTGAAAAGTGAAAAACATGCGTGTTTTTTTATGTAAAGAGAGAAAGTGGTGGAGAGACCAATGATTCAATATTGTCACCTATGCACAACACTGTGAAATTATTTTGCACAACCACAAATGCACAGTGGCCATAATTTGGGCATAGTTTAAAAGATACAAAAGAGGGAATGTCTGCTGCATCATCAACTTTGGCCTGCATCCTATCGCAAACATTCCCGTTTCTTCACCCCTTTCTAATTATTAAAAAAAGCACGTTTTCGGATTTTGTTGGTTCTGCTATTTTGTTTTTTAAGTCCAGTATGAACACATTAGACAGAAGTGAATCATCTAGACCAGGCAGTCATGAAGCCTTTTGCATCGTGTCGAGACCCAAGTGGGCCCAGTGGAAGGCAAACGTTAAAAAAGTACATTGTTACAGGTGACCAGAATGATCAAGTCCTGTATTAATAGTACCTGCCCGTATTTCTATCCCAATCTGGACCAGTAGCACAAAGTGAATCAGAACTTACTGTAGGAGATACTAAATGACAAGAAAACAATAATCTTCCCACACAAGAACCAGGTTGTAGTCATGCTTCAAGTCAAGTCAAATTGAGTTTATCATCAAACGCACAAGCACAGTGGGGACCATGCACACATATTACAAAAATCTTACTTGTAGATACCTAGACTCCGACAGACAACATATATTTATATAGAAATATATTATACATAAATAACACCATTTCATGAAACTGAGAGAAAAATATAGTACAAAAAAATATATATTCACACAAAACAATTACAAAAACAAGTCCATGGATATGCAAGATATGGTCTGTAGTATTCTGTCACAGAGGTAGCTGGTTTACACCGATGCAATTTCTAGAGAACTAGCAGGGAGCTCAGCACTCAGACTTGGATCGACAGGAAACACATGGGATATTGCCCAAGCACTAGCTTGCCTCTACTTTGACAGTCTTATATTCCTCATTTTGTACTTTCAGTTGTGTTGAACCACTGATCTTAATTAAATCTAGTGGAGGTTGGAAAGGATAGAGACAAATTAATCCCTTAACACCTCTAACAGCAGTTGCTGGATTCATGAATTCAGATTTTAACCATTCCGTCCTGTTTCCTGTCAGATTGCTGCAAGCACAGTCAACAGATATTTTGCTGACAGCAATGTGAAGCTGAATAACCTTGGTTATTAAATTATTCGAGATATGGAAGTAATTTAAAATATTAAAAAATATATATTTATTTAGGTCATTTAACATTGTTTGATCTTCAAAATGAATCACCAACACCCATCATAACCTCATTAATCCCTTATAGAACATTGTAAAATATTCTCACAAATCAAACAATACATGTGATAAGAGGAAGCAATTACTCAGAGCAATCCTGTTCTGCAGAATGCTGGCAGCAAAATCAAATAAAAGGCAGCTAATTCAACTAATGAAATGGTGCGTGGAGATTACCGGAACGTTCCCTTGAATCTTGCAATTCAAGAACACCACCGTTGGAGGACAAACACAAGATGCCAATTTTTAGCCAGTTGTCCCAGCCTAAAGCTGACATGGCTTGATTTCAATGGAAACTAAAACCAGATAGATTCTATCCTAGTCAATTGGTCTGCAAAGCTATCTTATATCCAGATAACAAGCTGACCATCTATTCCAGAATTTGAAGGCAACAAAAAAGTTGGCAGAGTCAGAGTGGTGAAGTTGCAAAGGAGGAGAAGGCATTATTTTTTTTTAAATTTGTATGCAGATTTTTTACATCTGCAGAAGACTACATTTAACCTGATCTAATCTTTTAGATATCAGCCTTCAATTAAGCAGAATGAAATACCTAATGTTAATAAACAAGTTTCCAATTGACCACGACTAAATAAAATTCATTAGTGTATTTTAGTTTGGCAATACAGCGAGGAAACAAGCCCTTCAGCCCACTGAGTCCACTCCAACCAGCGATCCCTGCACACTAACAATATCCTACACACACTAGAGGCAATTTACAATTTTACCAAAGCCAATTAGAGTACAAACCTGCACGTCTTTGGAGTGAAGGAGGAAACCGGAGCACTCGGAGAAACTCCATGCAGGTCACGGGGAGAACGTACAAACTCCATACAGACAGCACCCATAGTCAAGAGTCAAGAGTGTTTTATTGTCATATGTCCCAGATAGAACAATGAAATTCTTACTAGCTGCAACTCAGCAGAATATGTAATCATAATAAATAATAACAAAACTAAAAAAAAGCAAACAATAACAGTGCAATAATAATAGTTTACTGTAGTCTATTGTAGTTCATAGCTTATGAGGTTGTAGTGTTTAATAGCATGATGGTTGAAGGTAAGAAGCTGTTCCTGAATTTGGATATTACAGTTCTCAGGCTCCAGTACTTTCTTCGCGTCGTCAGTGGTGAGGTGAGTGTGTGGCCAGGATGGTGTGGATCTCTGATGACGTTGGCTGCATTTTTGAGGCAACGACTTCGATAAATCCCTTTGATGGTGGGGAGGTCAGAGTCGGTGATGGACTGGGCAGTGTTCACAACTCTTGCTGTCTGTTCTGCTCCTGGATGTTCAAGTTGCTGAACCAGGCCATGATGCAACCAGTCAATATGCTCTCTACTGTACACCTGTAAAGTTCAAGAGAATCCTCTTTGACATATCAAATCTCCTTAATCTTCTCAGGAAGTGGAGGCGCTGATGTGCTTTCTTTATAATGTGCTGGGTCCAGGAAAGATCGTCGGAAATAAGCACTCCCAGGAATTTGAAGTTTTTGACTCTCTCCACCATCGTCCCATTGATGTAAACAGGATTGTGGGCCCTCATCCTTCCTCTTCCAAAGTCCACAATCAGTTCTTTGGTTTTGCTGATATTAAGAGCCAGGTTGTTGTGCTGGCACCATTTGGTCAGTCGGTTGATCTCACTTCTATACTCAAAAATGGAGTTTGCACTATGTCCGGGTACACAGTCATGAGTATAGAGTGAGTAGAGCAGGGGGCTGAGCACTCAGCTTTGAGGTGTTCCCGTACTGATTGTTACTAAGGATGAAGTGTTTCTGCCAATTCGAACAGACCGTGGTCTGTGGATGAGGAAGTCGAGGATCCAATTGCAGAGGGATGCACAGAGACCCAGTTCCGTGAGCTTGGTAACCAGCTTTTTTTCGTATCAAAAAATAATCTATTTTATTTCAACACGATACAAAAACCAAAAAAAACAAAACTGTGGTGACATACCTACCACGTTACAAAATTAGCAAACAACTATTTTACAAATATTCTAATAACTACTGTACAACCCCGGTAAAGGGGCAAGCATCTGACTCGGGCAAAGCCCTCTTCCGCCTGGCGCCGTGACTCGCGGATGGCCAGGCCTAGGAGCAACCCAACCAGGACATCTTCGGCCCATCGCATAACCAGTTTGGAGGGGATGATGGTATTGAACGCCGAGCTATAGTCTATAAACAACAGCCTGACGTAAGTGTTTTTATTGTCCAAGTGGTCCAGTGTGGAATGGAGAGTCAGTAAGATCGCATCCTCAATGGGCCTATTGTGACGGTAGGCGACCTGTAGTGGGTCGAGGTTCTTATTGAGGTAAGAGTTGATATGCCCCATAACCAACCTCTCAAAGCACTTCATCACCACGGACGTTAGTGCCACTGGTCAATAGTCATTGAGGCACGTCACCTTACTCTTCTTGGGGCCTCTATTAAAGTAGGTGGGAACCTCAGACCTCAGCAGTGAGAGGTTGAAAATGTCCGTAAAAACCTTAGTCAGTTGGTCACAGGTTTTGAGAACTCGACCGGGTATACCATCAGGTCCAGGCGCTGAGAAAAACAACATGGTGAGTTTGCACTCTCTGCAGAAGGTAGTTGAGGCCAGTCATTGGCTATATTTAAGAGGGAGTTAGATGTGGCTCTGTGGCTACATGGGGAGGCAGGTGGGAGTTGGATGATCAGCCATGATCATGGCGGTGCAGGTTTGAAGGGCCGAATCGCCCTATCATTTTCTAGGATGTTTGAACCTCCCAGAAGAATCTTCTGTCTGCTGCCTCTGTACTGTGCAGCAACTCTACCGCACATGTGTCACCTTGGCGCTGTAAGGCAGCCTCTACCGCTGTGTCATGCCACCCTTTTGAATCCCAGTTTTTAGAAAGGATTCTTCTGCAAAGTTTGCATGTGCAGTTAGCACTGATTAAACAATCTGCAGTTTATTTGTGTAGAAATAATGCAGACGTATTACGTGAATGCACTAAAGTGACGTCTGAGTATTCAATCGGAATACAATGAAATACAATTGTTCAAAAAAGATGAAAGGTTACACTGAAAATAGAAAGGTTACATTAATTAGAAAGCACATATAAAATGAGAATAATCCATTCATTTGGGTCAAAGGAAGTGATGTTCACACTCTGATCAGACTTTGTGAACTGCGTCCGCTTCTTAACAAACAATCTTAATAGGAAACATACATCCGGATACAATTCAATCATAGTTATTGTCCTTAATGACAATAGAGGGGAGAAAGAGACCAGCAAAAGTTAGGCTTTTGGAAGGATGGTATGCAAAATTGTATTAAGAAGAGTCTTAACCCAAAAGGTCACCTATTCCTTTTCTCCAGAGATGCTGTCTGACCCACTGAGTTACTCTGGCTTTTTGTGTCTATTTAATGCAAAATTGACAACTACATATAAAGGCAAATTAAGATTACGCAAAAGTGAACCATTAGAATGTGACAAATCAAAATCACTAAAGTCAAGAGATGGGTACGTGAAATGAACACTACAGATAAAAGACAGAACCAATTAACTAACAACTGACACAGTAAATTGATGGAAAGGAATGAATAAACCATCTGTAAAAACAAACCAATTGAAAATCTTTCCTATGAATTATTTATCTTGTGATCAATAAAATGCAGACCCTTTGTATTTTACTTTAAACACAAAGGCTAGTTTTACATTTCACTGTTATTTGAATTGAGAGGAGAATGGGAGACCTAGGTACCTGTATTGCAGCACAGATGCCCAGCTTTGGGATGGTCCGTACCAATCCAAACTCAGAGAGGAGAAGGAACAACAATCCTGGAGCGAAGAGCAAAATGTTCATCTTTATGGAAATAGCTAAACTGCCCAGGGAAGAAACAAAGTCAAATTTTCATTTTCTTTCCATGAAATATTAATTAAAAAAGTGTGGTAAAAGTATCCATGACAATTTTCAGTTTCACCACATTGATTTTGAACAAGTGAAACTGATCAAAAAGCCGTTTATAGAAGCCGCCCAATTTCCTTTTCAACAGAAATCATTCAAACCCTGTTGCGCAAGTTTCTTGTTTGCTTTCGTGCCTGTGGTCAGGGTGACATTTTTTCCATGTATCCAATATTGATACATGGAAAAATGTATTCAAATCTTACAAATACACATTTTAATCCCAACTGGTTACAGGAAAAGATTTGATTAAGATAGGAATAAAACATTGAATCAAAATTAAAGTTAATGACATATCAAGGCCAGTACACGTTACAGTCTTCAATAATTCTGTCAATATTTCCAGTCTATAGTCAATGTTGCATCAATGCCTTATTTACTCTTATTTTCTGGAGATTTTTGATGACTGTACAAATTCAATTACTTTCAATATTTATCAAATTCCAACAGTTTAAAAAAAAAAACTGTAACTGCAAACATTGCATTGCACCATGCAAACAAGATAACTCTGGACTGAAACACCACTGCACTCCTCCACATATAAAGAGCAGCACTGCCTATTGTGCGTGGACTGCAATACCTTCTGTTCCAGAAACAACAGTTGTACTTTATCAACAAACCTTGTTAAGGAAAGCTTTCCTAACCAAACATTTAGACTTAAGACTTGTGTAATACACATTAATGGACATAAAAGCCATTTAGTACAGTCGTGGCGTGCTCTAATCAGAATAAAAAATATTGAAGATTGTATACTGTGCAGAATTAAGCACATAATCTACTCAAAAAATACTCAACTGGTGAGGTAGCAGATATAACTCTTCAAGTTGTTGTCCTGTTCATCAGGACTGTTCAATTTATATTTTTATTTTATATTTTCCAGATTTCATTTTTTTTCCTTTGTTCCAAAGTGTATGTGCAGTATCACATCAAGAAACTTAATAATGAAAGGTTTACCATTCAAAGATGCAAAAGCAAGTTAAATTAACTGCAGAAATGCTTTCTGCAAGAAATTAACTTCTCTTCATACCATTCATGCAGTGGGGGTGGGTTCAATTGGGAACATCTGAACAAGCTGATTTTTTTCTAATGCCCCAAATTAAACAACATAGATAGATTAACACAAATTGCATGTCTCTCAAAATTCCATGATTACTTTTTATTGGGCTCAAGATATTTCAATAACCTGAATATGACCATGAAATACTTGCAGTTTCATGTGCAACTTTCACATTGTTCTGCAACCAAAAGAGACAAAGGGAAACCCATACAAGCAAGGAGAAAATGCAGAAATCCCCCAACTTCCTGACAAAAATTTGCCTTTGATTTCATAACTGTGCCTCGCCACTTATGGCAACCTGTAATGGAGCATCAACTACCTTCAGCAGTCAATCTGGCAGGGATTCAGTGACTCCTTTCACTTCAATGGGTAAGAACAACCACGAGTCGGAGACAAATTTCAGGTAACTTACTTAAGTTTTCTAATGATCAAATGTTTTAATTTATTTTTACTGTCTAAAACGTTTGAACCTGTGGTATTGGCCATATTCATGTTTTGCGATAGGCTTGTTTAGATCACATCACGTGCCTTTGTGGTCAGAAAACTCTGCAGTGCAATGCCTCAATGTCCACATTGAACTGACTCTGAGGACAAAGTTGGTGCCGGATGACCTATACAAGGCTGGTGTTGAAACAATAAGCACAGGTGACTCCATGCTCCCAGATAAACTAGGACTCTAGAACCTTTTTTCTTTGCCCCAGGAGATTCCTCACCTTATGAGGCAAAGCAGCAATGTAGATTACATTCTATCAGGAAAAGACAGTCTTGATTAACTATTTTTTTCTTAGATCTGTATTCCTTTCCCATTTGCACAAAAGGAAAATTCCACAAATCATTTAAAAAAAACTCTTGATAATACTTGCCTAAAGAAGCAACAGCCTAGCGACCACCGATTGTTCAGAAAGAGGTTCACAGCCAAAAAAAGGACCATCATGGCAATAGGGTCATTAAAGAGTCGAAGGATAAAGATGGAATGGATCCGATAAGAGGCACAGCACATGAAGAAAAACACAAATGGCGGAACCTATAAAAAAAAGAGAAGCGAGATCAGAAAACCTGAGGACGTAAAGAACAAAGGCTTCCCTTTACAAAACATACATCATGCGCAAATTGTGTCCCCCAGCATTCACCATCTATCATTGTTCACAGGTTTAAAAAGATAATGAAAACCAGAGAAGCAGATATCAAAATGCCATTGCTACTTAAGAGAAATCTTCAAGTGACTTGCTCACACATTTTGTCAATGTTACTGTTCAGCTACCTGCAAGGTGGTGAGCAACATGATCCCAGCTATATCCTTCTCTTTCTTCAGCTTTCTCCTGTGTTATCCAAGTACCTTAAAACCAATAGCTCAAGGGGCACGTGCGCGAGCAGCACAACTTGTGCTGCATCAGGCAGGGTCTTGACCTGAAGAAGGATCTCAACCCAAAAAGTCACCCATTTCTTCAATCCAGAGATGCTGCCAAAAGTGTTAACTTTTTGGAGTAACACAAAAGTTACTTCAGCATTTTGTGTCTATCTTCTGCATTAGGCAGGGTTGTAGGAAGCCAAGCCTGTCTCTAACCAAGCATCAAATATCTGCATGCTCTTGACAGATCAAGTTTGCATGTCCTCTACTGCCGGTTACTCAAAGGCTTTTGTGATTAATTTGCAGGATATGAATTTCAGTGGTAATGTCTGCATTTATCGTCTCACATTATTACCCGAGCTCAAGGGCAGTTAAGAGGGTGTGTCAAATCAGCAAAGGCATGAGTCAAACAGATGGGTTTGTTGGTTTCATGGTTACAGTTATTGAACTATATTTTGTTTCCATGCAAGATTCATTCAATAATTTTAATTTCCCATCAGCCGTGGTGCATATTCAAACTCCAATTTCAAAATCAAGCTTTTATTTATTGCTACTTGTTTGGTAACATAACCATTACAATATTGTCGTAGTAATTCAGAGATGTATTATGGTCTGCATCAGTCTGAAGAAGAGACACGACTCGAAACGTCACCTATTCCCTTTCTCTAGAGATGCTGCCTGACCCACTGTGTAACACCAGCTTTTTGTCTCTCATATCCAGGCATCACTGGAAATTTGAAATATCTTAAAAGATTGGGAATTGGGAAGTGGCATAGAGATTATCCTATAGTTGAGTGTGGGAAACATGACTGGCTGTGACATCTTTCATTATATCGTACATAACATTGAAAACCAGATATATTCTTTATAGATAGGAATTTATTGTCGTATTATTGTATTGTATGAATATCAGTGACTAATGTAGTCACATGGAATGTGATATTGATGTACAAAATATATCATCTAACAGATGGTACAATTCAAATGATGAACATCTGAGGTTTACTTACCTTTTTTGTATGATTATAAATCCTAAAGGCCAGCAGCAGTGTTACGAGGTAGAAAATGGCAAACATGTACTGTGCGAGACGAATGTTGACTCCATGATCTGTGACGTAATACAGCACCATGAAGACATAAACAAACCCTGCGGGATAGCTGTGCAGAGAAGGAATGCCGTTTTGTATTAGTGTAATTCATGTTAATTCTAGCAATTATACAAGACCATCTGCTGCCATCCACATTTGATAGCAATTTAAATACCACATAACCATCATAAATCCATTCATAGTTCTTAGAACATGCCTTGTGGGCCCAAACTATGTAGCACAGATACCAAGTGTTGGGATGCGGGCCTGGGAGGGTTTTCTGATCTCCTGCACTGGTGTATAGGTGGCAAGTAGCAGCTACATACATCCCCAGCAAAGATGCCTCGGCATTGAGGCCACTCCAAAAGGCTGGCCTTGGAATTCAGGTCCATGGGGGGTATCAGAGTCAATGGACAGATGAGGCAAGACAAAAACAATCCATGGTGGCTTGAATGCTGCTATTTTGCAAATGTATTAATAACGATTAAATTTAGGAAAAATTACTAATTTACATTATCGATGTACAATTGAATACACATTTATAAACATAGTGAGCTCACACCACTCAAACTGTTTGATCAAACAATTAAGTAGTTGTGATGTAGGAATTCAGTTTCCTCTACTTACACTAGCGGTCCTGTGTCTCCTTTTAACTGAGTGTAATCATATGTTCCATTAATCACACCTTCCACTTCATCCATGTAGGCTCTCCAGTCAATCTCCGTGTCTGAAAATAGAGACAACTTTCCATTTTTTCTATTTTTTTTCTGTGTTTGATTTAACTTATTTCATAGAAGAAATCGGTGCTGGTTGGTGTACTTTCAATTGTATTTCAATGCACTAGGTAAATAAGTTGGTTTCAACCAGAATCTTTAATTGCTCATTCGTGAAAAGGCCCCTTTCCTCTCCAGTCTTTCCACACTGAGCATTTCAATAGCTCATCACTGGTTGACAAGAGTACTACAAAAACTCACTCATATGGATAAAGTGGATGATTATACAACAATGTATGCAGTTTGACACAAAATGCTGGAGCAACTCAGCGGGACAGGTAGCATCTCTGGATAGAAGGAATGGGTGACGTTTTGGGGTCGAGACCCTTCTTCATTATGTTGAAATATATTGTGCAACGGCATACCAGAAAGAATGACTTCTCTTCACATTGTACTGCTCAGGAAAAGCATATCGCAATCATTGAAGTACATTTCAAAGTGAAATCGCAGTTTAGATTAGTTTAGAAATGCAGCACGAAAACAGGCCCTTCAGCCCACCGAGTCCGCGCCAACTAGCGATTCCCGCACATAAACACTACCTTACACACACTAGGGACAACTTTACATTTATACGAAGGCAATAAAACTACAAACCAATGTACTCAGTTTTTGGTTTCCCTACCCTGGGTGAAGACTCTGTGCATTCACCCTAGCAATTCCCCTATTTGTACAACTCTATAATATTACCCTCAGCTTCGTGGCTCCAAGGAATAAAATCCTACCTCACCCCCTCAAGTCCTGTCAACATCCTTGTTAAATCTTCTCTGCTCAATGACACCCTTCCTATAGCAATTGAACGGGGTAGATTCACTTGTCCACCCAAGGGCGTCTCTCAGAGTGTACCACCTCATCTTCTGTTTTTCTCCAACTGCTCCTCTTCCAATTTTCATACAGGCAGTCCTCATAAAACATTGTTTTGAAGCCTAACTTGCACACATTTTTTCTATTGCCACCTCATGCCTGTTTAGTTATCAAGGTTTGAAGAGTATGAGCCTTTCGTAGGTCAATTAAAAGCAGTTTGCAATCATTAAGATTGAATTAATTTTCAAGTAATCAGGGATGATGCCAGGTCAATAATGACTACACTGACACCCAGTTGGGCGAACCCACGTAATATGATTTACTGCTGTAATTTCTGCTTGTATAACAATGGCCTTTAATAATATCTGACAATGTGCACTTTAACCACATGTGATTTTTTCTATTACAAATCTCAAATTGTGGAGTATAGAGGCAAATAAATCAATGATGGGTCTTTGACCCAAACATTATGGAGGGCACTGAATATTGCTCCATTGTTAACCAAAGTAAACTTGAGCAAATGCACCTCCTCTTCCATCTGGCTATGTTGAAGCCCATAGAACTTAATATTGACATTAGTAATTTCAGGCAACCATTGTTGTTTTTTTTTTTAAAATTGGTTGCGATGACACATCCTCCCCAAGGACCACTCCGATTGAAATAGAAAAGGGTGGTGAATCTGTGGAATCTTTGCCACAGAAGGCTGTGGAGGCCACGTCAATGGATATTTTTAAGGCAGAGATAGATAGATTATTGATTAATACCAGTGTCAGGGGTTATGGGGAGAAGGCAGGAGAATGGGATTAGGAGGGAGAGATAGATCAGCTATGATTGAATGGTGGAGTAGACTTGATGGTCCGAATGGTCTAATTCTGCTCGTATCATTTATGACATAAACCATATTACGTGAGTTTGCCCAACTGGGTGTCAGTGTAGTCATTATTGACCTGGATCATCCCTGATTACTTGAAAATTAATTAAATCTTAATGATTGCAAACTGCTTTTAATTGAGCCAGGAAAGGCTCATATTCTTCAAAACTTGATAAATAAAAAAAGGTGGCAATGGAACACATGTGCACAAGGTAGGCTTCACAACAATGTGTTTATGACTGCCTGTATGAAAATTGGAAGAGCAGTTGGAGAAGAACAGCGCTATATTCCAACTCCATTAACCAGTGCTGAAAAGTGCTCAAGTATTCATGGCATTTCCCATCCCTTGATAAACTGGCATTGGCTGCAAGGCTGACATTATATGAGTCTTTTTACAATACAGGTACTGGCATACAAAAATTTGACAAAGGGGATCAATTTTCAAATTCCTTCAAAAAAGTTGACAAGCACTTTATTGGGTTCATGAATAACATAGTATCAACAAAAAATATAAGAAAAGATAGCATATTGATGGCAAGTTTCTGAAAATGGCATCAGAATACACAAATACATTTTGTGTAATGTTTGTCGCATAGTGTCCACCAGTGACCTGGTTGGCACAGTAAGTGCACATATTTCTTATTCCTTTCTATGTTTCTGAATACCACATGGAACAATAAAATTGCACACCGTTTCCACTTCATTCACCTGATAATGTAGTAGAATACTGCATCCATCTGAGTGGACACCGCCACGCACGTTACACCATACACACAAACGTACATTGTGGCGGACACTCAAAGGTTTGGTGACTCAGAAAATGAACATTACATTATTAGTGAAAACCAAACATTTTCACCAATGTGATCTAAACGGTAGATTACCTTATGGATTTGAGCTATACCCATGGCTGATGATTCGTCAGGTTTGATTTGGAATTACTTTTTAGTAAGTTATATGTCTCCGTAACATTGTGGAGCTTGCAGAGATTGACACGAAGGAATTAAGTTAGCGACTTGGTCCGTACGAAAGGTAAACAAGAGACAGTGTGTTGCCATATTGAAGATTTGCTCAGTTTCTTAGTTTAGTTGAGAATTTATGTCCCCAAATGTTTTTATTGCCCTTAAAAAGTCAGAAAATATATCATAAAGGGTCGTTGTGTTTTTAACACCACGATTTTTTGATATATTAAGTGTGAATATAAGAAAAATAATTAACTTGCCCAAAAATCACTGCTACCATAGGATACATTGCTGGGGTTTGTGAAAAGCAGTAGAGGTTTGGAGCCTCCGTGGTTTTACTTACGGAGGTACTGACCCCGATAACGGTCGTTGTGACAATGAACACCAAGCACAACGATCGTTACGGGATCTTTGCTAGGGGGAATACCAGACATGTTCCTGTATTTTTCTCCTGGTATTGATGAAGATATTTCTCTAGATCATTACCAAAAAGTATACGTATGAGGGGCCATATGAAGTTTATTTATGAATTAAATATTTATGACAAAATGTGGCAGAGTTTTTAATATCACATTTTTGGTGTCCAAAATGGGATGCAAGCAGAAGCCTCCACGTGGCGCATCCCGGGCAATGCTGACGACAGAAACTGTACCCAGTGACTGACTGAAGTAGCCAATTCTGCAACCACCGACCGTCAACCATCACTGACCGACCGGAAAGACGTGATATAGACGATGGCTGATCATGAGGAAGGTGTCCAAAATGGTGGCAAAACGATGGAAATTTTTGACTTGAAGTTATCTAATTTATATCTGTTATTTGTAAGGTTGCACATGTTGGGTAGATTTTTAAGAACAGTGTATAACCCTGAATATTAATCCTGTTCCTCAAAATCTCTCCAGTATTGTAAAAAGACTCGTATGGAAGACTTACCCTGGTATTCCAACGCTTCACAAATGTGGCCCGCAGTCAAACCGGAACTAAGGGACTTGTTTCTTAGCCACCTCCATCTTGAATAGTCACGAGGAAAGTTTCCGTACAGCATGGTCAATTTTGGTAGAAATAAACCAAAGGCAGTGAACTAAATTTGAATGTAACTAGTTTTGATCGTCTTTTACTGAAATATAATTTAGCCTGTGCAGATAAGCACCTTGTGTCAAGACCAAGGCAGTGAAATTCACTTGCACCTCCAATCTAGTTTACTGCATTAGCTGTTCACAACATTGGCTCCTCCATAATTGGAGAAACCAAACTCAGATTGACTGATGTCTTTGCGGAACACCTCTACTTAGACAGCAGGAGTGATCTCCAGCTTCCAATTGCCCGTCACCATAATTCAACCCCCCACTCTGACCTCCTGCACTGTTAACAACGAGTCCTAACACAAAGTTGAGGAACATCTTATTTTTCGTCAGACCAGTTGCAGCCTTCAGTACTCAACATTAAATTCTCCAGATATCTCCCCTCAAATTCATTTAGACAATATCAGGTGCCTCTTCCCCCTTTCTTGACCTCTGTTTCCATCATGGAAACTTTGTTTTTTGTGCTAAATTGTATGTATGCACCGAGTACGAGCAGCTTTCAGTTTCACTGTACATGTATAGTGACAATAAATGGCATATCGCATATCGCATGGGGAGGCTCTCGTCCATGCTGACCAAGTTGCCCAACCGAGCTAGTCTCGGTTGCCAGCCCATGGGCCCATATCCTCACAAATATCTCCTGTCAAAAGGCGAGATGCCTTGGTGATCTCTCGCTGCCAGAGTCCAGGGACAGGGCCATATCTTCAATTTCCCGCCCAGGATCAACCTGGGAAATTCACCAGCCCGGGGGAGAGCGGGCCTCCCTCTGCAGCCCATGTGATCGGCGACCAGCAGCTGCTATCTGCTGCCATTCCTCCCTTCTCTCCCTCCCCAACTCCTCTCCACCCTCCCTCCCCTCTCCCTCACATTCCCTCCGCTTCTCTCCCCCCTCCATCCCCTCTTTCTCCCCCCACCATCCCCCCTTTCTCTCCCGCTCCCTCTCTCTCTCTCTCCCTCCATCCATCCCTCTCTCCTCCCTCCCTCTACCCCCTCCATCCTTCTCTCCCCCCTTCCCTCCCTCGCCCCCCTCCCTTTCTCTCTCTCCCTCCCTCCCTCCCTCATTCCCCCGCTCCCCGCTGCCACTTACACGGCACCCTGTGGATGACCAAGAGGTTGACGCAGATCTCAGCCACCCAGAGGCAGGCGGCCACGGGGACGGTGAAGCGGGGTTTGAAGAGGATCCAGCGCTTGTCCTGCCACAGGCCGCCCAGCCGCTGTCGGAGCCGGAGCCGGCCTCGGCCCCACACCGACACGGCCGCCGGCTGCGGCCTCGACTTCCAGCTCGCCGCCTTCATCGTCTCTCCTCCTCATCAACGGGGCCCGGGGGGCGGAAGCGCACACACACACACACAGAGCAGGGACTGGCGGAGGCAGGGACCGGACCGGCACAACCCCGCTCCCGTTTCACCTATCACCCCTTGCACCGCCAAACACCTCCCCGCTGCCCAAAGATCTTAGAGGATCCTCTAGGATCTTTGCACCTGCCCGCTGCCCCCACTCACATGTGAACACATACACACAGTGCTATAGTGTGGACTCTGGCCCTTCAGCCCAACTTGCCCACACCTGCCAACATGTCCCAGCTACACTAGTCCCACCTGCCCGTATTTGCTCCATCTCCCTCCAAACCTGTCCTATCCAAGGTACACAAAATTGCTGGAGAAACTCAGCATTAATTCAAACAAGAGGACATGACTTCAGAATTAAGGGACAGAAGTTTAGGGGTAATATGAGGGGGAACTTCTTTACGCAGAGAGTGGTGGCGGTGTGGAATGAGCTCCCAGTGGAAGTGGTGGAGGCAGGTTCATTAGTATCATTTAAAAATAAATTGGATAGGCATATGGATGAGAAGGGAATGGAGGGTTATGGTACGAATGCAGGCAGGTGGGACTAAGGGGAAAAAATTTGTTCGGCATGGACTTGTAGGGCCGAGATGGCCTGTTTCCGTGCTGTAATTGTTATATGGTTATATGGGTGCAGCAGCATCTATGGAGCGAAGAAAATAGGTGACGTTTCGGGCCGAAACCCTTCTTCAGACCTGTCCTGTCCATGTACCTGTCTAACTGCTTCTTAAACGATGGGATAGTCCCTGTTTTAACTACCTCCTCTGGCAACTTGTTCCATACACCCACCACCCACCATCCTATTAAATCTTTTCCCCTTCACCTTAAACCTATGTCTTCTGGTCCTTGATTCCCCTACTCTGGGCAAGAGACTGTGCATCTACCTGATCGGTTCTTGGTCCTCCAAAATATTCCAAATGGAATTTAAACTGGAGGTTCCTCTCATGATTTTGTCGTCAACATGATAGAGGCTTCTTTCCCCCACTCTCCACCACCCAACATTTGCAATAGATAATTAAATGCTCAGCTGGTGTGGCAGCAGCAACAACAAACAAACAAACCTCTCCATTTATCTGAAGATGGAAAGGGTTCAGAGCAGATTTACGAGGATGTTGCCAGAAATAGAGGGTGTGAGCTATAGGGAGAGGTTGAGTAGGCTAGGACTCTATTCCTTGGAGTGCAGGAGGATAAGGCGTGATCTCATAGAGGTGTATAAAATCATGAGAGGAATAGATCGGATAGATGCACAGTCTCTTGTCCAGAGTAGGGGAATTGAGGACAAGAGGACAAAGGTTTAAGGTGAAAAGATTTAATAGGAATCTGAGGGGTAACTTTTTCACACAAAGGGTGGTGGATGTATGGAACAAGCTGTCAGAGGAGGTAGTTGAGGCAGCCAGGGAAGAAGCAGCAGGTACATGGATAGGACAGGTAAGGAGGGATATGGACCAAGCGCAGGCAAGTGGGACTAGTGTAGCTGGGACATGTTGGCCGGTGTGGGCAAGTTGGGCTGAAGGGCCTGTTTCCACCCTGTATCACTCTATGACCCATGTGTAGGAAGGATATGCAGGTAGACACAAAATGCTGGAGTAACTCAGTGGGATAGACAGCATCTCTGGAGAGAAGGAATGCGTGACGTTTCGGATCTGAAGAAGGATCGTGAACCGGCCTTGGCTCCAGAGATGCTGCCTGTCCCGCTGAGTTACTGCGGCATTTTGTGCATATTCTCGATGTCCGATCTCAGGCCGGAACCTTCCAGCGAGCCCGAGCTTTCCGCCGGACTACTCATCGGTGGCACAGGAACGAGGGACCCGGTTGGCTGGCCTGGGAACCACGTGGTGCGGAGGGTCAGGTGACTCGGGCCGGCTGGAGCTGGAAGAGTCGGCGGACGGATCAGTGAGCGGACCCACTGGTGTTGAAACACACAGAGGATCTTGAGCTGATAAAGTTGGCAAGTGAACAAAAGGGAATAGAAGATTAAATACCTTGATGAGCTACATCAACTAACTACATCAAGCTTTGAACTACATAGACTTTGATTGTACTATTATTGTTTGCTTTGTATGTGTATGTATACTTGCACACGTATATATATGTGTGTGTGTGTATTTTTGTGTATGTAGCAATGTTACAAAATTTTGGGATTTAAAAAATCAAGTCTGCAATTTATCTCATCAGATAAAGCATAAAAATAATTTTAATTTGACACCTAATTCACTTTTATATCTTCAGTATTAAAAAAGGTTATGGTCATTTTCATACTCAGAAACTTAGATGTGGCCCTCGTGGCTAAAGGGATCAGGGTGTATGGGGAGAAGGCAGGAACAGGATACTGAGTTGGATGATCAGCCATGATCATATTGAATGGCGGTGCAGGCTCGAAGGGCCGAATGGCCTACTCCTGCATCTATTTTCTTTGTTTCTATGAAATTAGCATCTTGTCCCCTATTGCTTTTCCATTGACTTAACACAAAAGTTGTGACCGAGGTCAGTCAAAAGCCCATAACTTTCTTAAAAAGTAAGAGAACTGAATGAAATTGGCAGTTATTATAGATTGAAGCATTCTGAAACAAATATAAAACATCTTTCATGGATGACCTGAAAGCATATAATTAGTTAATTACCTAATTGTAGCTAATTACAAAATTGACCGTTGTGACGGAAATAGTAATAAACACCCAGACTGCCTTGAAAATTCAAAAATGTGATATTCTCAAGATCAGAACTTTAATATTATTGTATAATATGCTGTGAGTCCGTAACAGATAGGTAAATCAATTACAATTTCTAGCAATAGACCAAGTCTTTATGGAGAAGATCAGTTGCTAGCTGGTACATTGACATATCATAATCAGTAGCATCATCATACTCCTCATACAACCCTGTACACCTTATTTTTCCTCAACTTTTTAATTTTGGCATTGTAAACTACAAGTTTTTAACCTTCAAACCACGCTGACATGCCTTTCTGCCCACTACTTTCCCATTAAGATTGTCCTGTAGATTCCATTTCTGAAGAAAGGGATATATTTTTAAATAGCTTAAATATCCAAATAACAAACTAATCCCATTCACACAAGAATTCACAATATAACATGATTTTTAAATCTCGCTGTCATGAATCTATATCCCAGATTGAAGGAATTTAATGTTTAATTCCCATAAATTAATCTAGAAATATCCACCCAAAATAAAATCAAATTATTGTTTTTTGCACAATGACTCAAACTGTTGTGAATATTTAGTTTAAAAATGATCATGGCGAGAGAGAATAACACAAAATATAGACAATTTAGACGGCTTATCTCCAAATAAAATGGGCATTTTAATCATCTTGCTTCTGGAACGTGATCGATGGAAAGTTGCATTTGCGGTGAATTTGAACCCTATATCGGCAGGAAAAAACACTTACGACTTACACCGTGTTTTGTCCCGTACTTGTGATCTGTCACGTTATTTTAATCCAGCGATTAAATTGTCCAGCGATTTTTGAAAAAATATAGCGTGAACGGAAGTCCGGTCGATTTTTCTGCAGCAACTAGCAGCCCGAGGAAATCCGCCTCCGACAGGCAGGAAAAACGGCATTTTAATCCAGCCCCCCCCCCCCCCCCCAAGGCACCAAAGTCGCGCACACGGCCAGTGGCAGAACTGCAGCTCCGCTGAATGTAAGTATTGTAACATCGCTAGTGTATGTATATATTTGTATATGTATGTGTGTACACATATATCCGTGTTTATGGATGTGTATGTATATGAATGAATATATATATATATGTGTGTGTGTGTGTGTGTATGAATATATATATACATATATTCAAATTGTATATATATTCAAACACATATATATATATGTTTAAGAAGGAACTGCAGATGCTGGAAAATCAAAGGTAGACAAAAATGCTGGAGAAACTCAGCGGGTGAGTCAGCATCTATGGAGCGAAGGAAATAGGCGATGTTTCGGGTTGAGACCCTTCTTCAGACACACATATATGTGTGTGTGTGTGTGTGTATATATATATATATATATATATACATACATATATATACACACATATATATGTGTGTGTACGAATATATGTACATGTGTGTGTGTATATATATACTGTATATATATATATGACATTTTTCTTGTTTATTATATCGTTTATAGTGTACTATGTATATATTCTGTTGTGCTACTGTAAGTAAGAATTTCATTGTTCTATCTGGGACACATGATAATAAAACACCCTTGACTTGACTGCACCCAGATCATCATGTTTTGCACCTGTGAAACCACAGACTGTGCCAGCATCAACCACCATTTACCCCAGTCCTGAAATTCTCATCAACTCTTCCTCCATCTACTCTACCATCCATTTTAACACGATGGGACAATTTGCAGCAGCCGGTTGACACACATCGTAAGGAAACCCACGCAGTCACAGAGAAATGAACAAACGAGAAAACTCCGCACAGAGAGGATAGACACAAAATGCTTGAGTAACTCATTGGGACATGCAGTATCTCTGGAGAGACCCTTCAGCCAAGAACGTCACGCATTCCTTCTCTCCAGAGATGCTGCCTGCCCCGCTGAGACTCCAGCATCTTGGGTGTCTAAGATATCTTAGGTTTCTCAGCTATCTTAGGTGTAAACCAGCATAATAATAATAATAATAATAATAACTTTATTTGTTAAGCACCTTAAAAACAACCAAAGCTGACCAAAGTGCTGTACAGAAAAAAGAAAACAAGCAAGACATCATAAAACAGGCAGAACAACAGAACATACAACTAACACGAGGCGCATAAATTACATACAAAAAATCCAAACAATAAATTAAAATGCATCTACAGTTCCTTCACACAGAGAGGGTCGGGAGTGAACCAGGCTACTGGTGCTGGGAGGTGTGAGCTTCATTGGATGTGCTACTATGAATTAAACTTGAATTCCAGTGAGAAAAAAGTTGAGAATGTTAATCTGGGTAAGGGTCTAAAGTGGAGGGAAGAGAGGAGAAACTGAAATACAGAGCTGAGACAGTCATATTTTGAGATTACGGTCAGGCAGGAGGAGGGGTGATTGCTGGCGCACCAGGAGCGATATGTACCTATTCAAAAGTCAACAGGGTCAACAGAGAGCTCATGGTGCTCATTTTGTAGTAACTGATATGTTTGCAACATCTGAAGGTTTCTCGCTCTCCATTTATGGACCCTTGTTCCTTGAATTTAACTGCTTCATGTCTTCAGTTGCAAAGATCAATAATCTTAGTATTCATTCACAAGTCTCTGTCATTCTGGGTTTAAATCACTCTTTCAAATCAATTACCATATCTATCACTATTTGCTAGTTGGGCAGCACAATTTGCCAGTTGTGGTGCAGCTGTAGAGTTGCTGCCGCACAGCACCAGAGACCCAGGCTAGATTCTGATTACGAGTGCTGTTTGTACGGTGTTTATACATGCTCCCTGTAAGCGTGTGGGTTTTCACTGGGTGCTCCAGTTTCCTCCCACACTCCAAAGACATACAGGTTTGTAGATCAATTGGCTTTGGTAAAAAATATATAAATTGTCCCCAGTCGTGCTAGTGTATGCGTTGATCACGGGTCAGCATGGACTCGGTGGGCCGAAGGACTTGTTTCCGCTCTATCTCTAAAGTCTAAAGTAAAGTTTAAAGATGGTTCATAATTCAATTTTTGCAATAAATCTTCCGTAAAATTACTTCAAATGTTTGATTACAAATGCCTCACCCCTTACTGCATGGAAGTGACAGAGGTAACAGAGCCAAATATGAGATAATGGGATTAAAAACTGTGACGCTGCATGGGTGGAGACTAACGAAAGGTAATTAGAGGTCAAATATATTCTAGTTGATGTCAGTTGGAGTCAGAGGAAGTGCAAAATCTATTAAAAGATATGAGCAAAGGCGAGCATAGGAAATAGACTGTGGCCACAACCTAAGTTTAGAAAGGTAGGAGTTAGGTGGTGTACATTTATGTCTAGGATGAGAGCATTAAAAAGAATCAACAGAATTTGGATATGAATAATAAGACAGGGCTGCCAACATTGGGTGAGAGTTGAGAGTGAGAAAATGCGAGGGAGCATAGCAACCGGGGGGGGAGGGTGTGGGAGGGGGGGTTCCCTCTCCCATAGTGGACTCTGGAGGCGGCACCCGCTCCTGGCTCCGGGCCGGGGTTAAACTCCATGGGGTGTTGACAGAGCGGTCGACGGACATAGTGCCGCCGGAGGTGAGGGTGGGAGGTGTGTGCCGTGCCTCAGGGAGGGAGTGGGAGGGGGGTTGGTGCTGGTAGTTTGATAGCCCTGCTTTAAACCAATCCCCTCTAGTGCTTGAATCACATATCCTGGGAAAAATACTATGCATTCACCTGATATTCCCCTCATGGTTTTTACTCTCCTCTCAAACCATTTTTGCTTTATTTTGAACTTCCAGCACCCGCAGATATTTGAGCGTGAGAAATTTTGTGAAATGCGTGAGTCTCACGCTCAATGCGTGAGAGTTGGCAGTCCTGCTAATAATGCAAACATTTTACGCAAGTTCCAATTGGTTGGACAAAAATCACTTATTACTGCTTTATAACAGGTAAGTTACTTTAAGACCATTTCAGAAATGATGGCACTCAACAAACAATCAACCAACAAATTACAGCAAACTAAAAAGTAATAGCTTGTTCCCTTTCCTGACTCGACCTCATAAGTATCTTAACGCTGTTAACAGAGCAAAGGGATATTAATCTCAAGAATCAAAATGGGGAAAGTGGGGGCAATTTTGCTTAAATGGTCATTCTAAGCCCATTCAGATCTTCATAGAGTCAGAGTTATACAACATGTACGTGGCTGGCCCAATTTGTCCATAATGATCAAGTTGGCATTCTGCGTGCCCAGGGACTGGCTGCCGTTCCCAGTTCAGCTCGCGTCCCCAGGGACTGGCTGCAGTTCTCAGGTTGGCTCCCCTGCCCCGACCCTGCGAAAACGAATTGAAAAGAAACGTGGTTTTTCGGGTTACGGGCCGGATTCAGCCCGTGTGCCGTAGGTTGCCAAACCCTGTCCTAGATGTTTGGCCTCATTGTGGTCCTCCCTATGTTTTACAACCGATTCACCTGGTTAGTTTTATCTCCAGTTGTTTCATGTTGCCGGCGCTGCACATCCAACCAAGAAAGAAGAGACGAGATGCAACGTCACTCACAGCCGCCAACTGACACGCTTCCCAAGACTGCACAGATCGTTGTGATATGGCGGAAAAAGACAAACTGTGCAGGGACTGAAGACTGAGAATTCTGTCATCAGCGTGAGAATTGGCTGAAATGCGTGACTCTCACGCTCAAAGCGTGAGAGTTGGCAGCCCTGTCTAAGGCCAGGATGTGACAACAGACGCACAGAGAGGCACATACACAAAGGAAGACACATACACACACAGGGAGACAGACACACACACACACACACACACACACAGGGAGACAGACACACACACACACACACACACACACACACACACACACACACACAGGGAGACAGACACACACACACACGGAGACAGACACACACGGGGAGACACACACACACACACACACACACAGGGACAGACACACACACAGGGAGACACACACACACGGGGAGACACACACACACACACACACACACACACACACACACACACACACACAGGGACACACAGACACAGACACACACACACACACACACACACACACACACACACACACACACACACACACACACACACACACACACACACACACACAGGGAGACACAGACACACACACACACACACACAGACACACAGACACACACACACACACACACACACACACACGGAGACACACACACACACAGGGAGACACACACACACACAGAGACACGCACACACACACAGGGAGACACTCACAGGGAGGCACACACACACGAGACACACACGGGGAAACAGACGCACACACACACCTTTCCTCCCTCTTTCCCCCCCATCCCTCCCTCTTTCCACCCCTCCCTCTTTTTCCTCACGCTTCCTCTTTCTTCCCTTTCTCCTTCCCTTCCTTCAATCCCTTACTACATTCCCTCCCCCTGTCTCTCTTTGCCTCCATCCCTCCCTTTTCTCTCTCTCTCTCTCTTTCTCCCCTCCCTCTCTTTCCCCGGCCGCCCACTGTCAGGCGGGCACGGTGCAGCGTGGATTGACGGCGCTGGCGCTGCCGTGTGAGTTGAAGGGCAGGAGGGAAGGAGGGAGCAAGGTTGCCGTGGCAGCCGGAAGCAGACGGAGCACAAAAGCGTTGACACCCGCTGCCCGGGACCGACACGCTTCCCCAAACCGTGCAGATCGCTGTCATGTGGCGCAAAGAGACAAACTGCAGCAAAGATCCTGTAGCTCCGCTATAGGATCTTTGCTGTGCAGGGACTGAAGACAGCCTGTCAGTGTGAGAATTCTGTCTTCAGCGTGAGGGCGTGAGAATTGGCTGAAATGCGTGAGTGTCACGCGCAAAGCGTGAGAGTTGGCAGCCCTGAATAAGAGGAAGGAACATGATCTAACCTGTTCTTGGATACTAGGAGAAAATGCAATTTGAATCATCTAATTTAGGGAGTGGACTTTTAGCTCACCGTGGATTCATTTAGAAAATTGATCTTTTACTTATTTAGTTTAGTTTAGTTTTGAGATACAGTGCGGAAACGACCTATGGCCCATCAAGTCCGCGTGAGCGATCTCCGCACTTTAACACGATTCTACACACACACACACACACGAGGGACAATTTACATTTGTACCAAGCCAATTAACTTACAAACCTGTATGTCTTTGGAGTGTGGGAGGAAACCAAAGATCTCTGAGGAAACCCACGCAGTCACAGGGAGAACATACAAACTCCATACAGAGAGCACCCGTAGTCCGGATCAAACCTGGGTCTGCACATCCAGGTGGCTGATACCACCACGAGGAAGCTCTTTAACTGATATAGTTCATTGCCTCGTTTGAAATTTTGCACTAATGGGAATGTAGAGAGGTTGTCTTCATGTGTCCATCAGCAAATGTCTTCTTTCATGTTCTTTCCCCAGAAATGCTGCCTGACCGGCTAAGTTACTTCTGCACTTTGTGTCTTTAGGTAATATTGGTTTCATGAGAAAACCCTGACCCTCAATTTGATATTCTCAATTAAAAGATTCAGATGTTGCTCTGGGATGTTGTGATTGTCATTTGTGTGAATCAGAAATACATTTCAGGCAGGAAATTTAAAATTACTTGTAAGATTATAAGAGGATTAGCTAAAATAGTTGGCAAGTGACCACAAGGGAATAGAAGACTAAATGAATGTTGAGGTCTTGTCTCCCTACCTAAGGAAGAAGGGAGTGCAACATGGTTCCTCAGATTAATTGATGGAATAGAGGATTTTGTCCTAGGAGCAGTAAATAAGCAGTCTGAAACAATGCTGTCTTGAATTTAGGACAATTAGAGTTATTTCTTTGAAAATATGATTTTGTTCCTTCATGACATCAGGGATGGCTTGATCAAAGACCAAATGTTCAGCTGCTAATTGGTGCCTCTGGAATAATAGGTGTGAGATTCATTAGTTCACAGGGATTTAACTCGGAGATGAACTGCTGTTGTAATGCCACCAGGGGTCAATAGTGTACCTATTTCCAAATCTAATTTTCCCATCCAGTTGTTGGTAAAAGGCTCCTGGATGCCTGGGACACATTTTTCCACAGGTGGACATATTCCGGCAAATGCATTACATTGCCATATCCTTTCCCCTGTCGTGAAATATGTTTGAGCCAGTGTTTCGACTAAAAACTTGGTTTGAATGTATTCATTTGAGTGCAGAAATGGAACACGCAAATAACAGAGACATACAAATCACACAAGTTCAAAAGAGCAACAAGAAATAAAAGCTGAATTCTTGTTAAAGAACAGGTAATTGTATGCCAGTTCAACTTTTTCAACTAGATTATTCTTAATATCTAATGTATTAGTGAACTCCATATGATAAATGTTGTAACTTCCATCTTCTGCCAGCATCATAACTTAATTATAGACAATAGACAATAGGTGCAGGAGTAGGCCATTCAGCCCTACGAGCCAGCACCGCCATTCAATGTGATCATGGCTGATCATCCACAATTAGTACCCCGTTCCTGTCTTCTCCCCATACCCCCTGACTCCGCTATCTTTAAGAGCCCTATCTAGCTCTCTCTTGAAATTATCCAGAGAACTGGCCTCCACTTCCGAGGCAGAGAATGCCACAGACTCACAACTCTCTGTGAGAAAACGTGTTTCCTCGTCTCCGTTTTAATGGCTTACCCCTTATTCTTACACTGTGGCCCCTGGTTCTGGACTCCCCCAACATCGGGAACATTTCCTGTCTCTAGCATGTCCAAACCCTTTATAATCTTATATGTTTCAATAAGATCCCCTCTCATCCTTCTAAACTCCACAGTATACAAGCTCAGCTGCTCCATTCTCTCAGCATATGACAGTCCCGGCATCCCAGGAATTAACCTTGTAAACCTACGCTGCACACCCTCAATAACAAGAATGTCCTTCCTCAAAGTAGGGGACCAAAACTGCACACATTACTCCAGGTGTGGTTTCACTAGGGCCCTGTACAAATGCAGAAGGACCACTTTGCTCCTATACTCAACTCCTCTTGCTATAAAGGCCAACATGCCATTCGCTTTCTTCATTGCCTCCTGTACCTGCATGCTTTCTTCCATTGACTGATGAACAAGGACCCCCCAGATCTCGTTGTACTTCCCCTTTTCCCAACTTGACACCATTTAGATAGTAATCTGCCTTCCTGTTTTTGCTACCAAAGTGGATAACCTCACAATTATCCCCATTAAATTGCATCTGCCATGCATCTGCACACTCACCCAACCTGTCCAAGTCACCCTGCATTCTCATAACATTCTCCTCACAGTTCACACTGCCACCCAGCTTTGTGTTATCTGCAAATTTGCTAATGTTACTTTGAATCCCTTCATCTAAATCATTGATGTATATTGTAAATTGTTGTGGTCCTAGCACCGAGCCTTGCGGTACCCCACTAGTCACTGCCTCCCATTCTGAAAGGAACCCATTAATCCCTACTCTTTGTTTCCAGTCTGCCAACCAATTTTCTATCCATGTCAGCACTATACCCCAATACCATGTGCCCTAATTTTGCCCACTAATCTCCTATGTGGGTCCTTATCAAATGCTTTCTTAAAGTCCAGGTACACTACATCCACTGGCACTCCCTTGTCCATTTTCCTACTGACATCCCCAAAAAATTCCAGAAGATTAATCAAGCATGATTTCCCCTTCGTAAATCCATGCTGACTCGGACCGATCCTGTTACTGCTATCCAAATGTGTCGCTATCTCATCTTTTATAATTGACTCCAGCATCTTCCCACCACCGATGTCAGGCTAACTGGTCTATAATTCCTTGTTTTCTCTCCCCAGCCTTTCTTAAAAAGTTGGATAACATTAGCTACCCTCCAATCCACAGGAACTGCTCCTGAATCTATAGAACATTGGAAAGTGATCACCAATGCGTCCACAATTTCTAGAGCCACTTCCTTAAGTACCCTGGGATGAAGACCATCAGGCCCTGGGGACTTATCAGCCTTCAGTCCCATAAGTCTACCCTGCACCATTTCCTGCCTAAAGACAGATCCAAAGTACCTGTTCAACTCATCTGCCATTTCTTTGTTCCCCATAATACATTCACCTTTTTCAGTCTTCAAGGGTCCAACTTTGGTCTTAACTAATTGTTTCCTCTTCACATACGTAAAAAAGCTTTTACTATCCTCCTTTATATTCTTGGCTAGCTTACCTTTGTACCTCATCTTTTTTCTCCCTGTATTGCCTTTTTAGTTATCTTCTGTTGCTCTTTAAGCATTACCCAATCCTATTGCTTCCCGCTCATCTTTGCTACATTGTACTTCTCTTTTATTTTTATACTGTCCCTGATGTCCCTTGCCAGCCACTGTTGTCCCATACTCCCCTTGGAATATTTATTCCTCTTTGGAATGAACTGATCCTGCACCTTCTGTTTTATTCCCAGAAATACCTGCCATTGTTGTTCCACTCTCATCCCTGCTAGGGTATCTTTCCAGTCAGCTTTGGTCAACTCCTCCCTCATGGCTCCTTAGTCCCCTTTATTCAACTGTAACACTGACACCTCCGATTTACCCTTCTCCCTCTCCAATTATAGTTTAAACTTGACCATATTATGATCACTACCTAATGACTCCTTAACCTTGTTCCTTTATCAAATCTGGTTCATTACATAACACTAAATCCAGAATTACCTTCTCCCTGGTAGGCTCCAATACAAGCTGCTCTTAGAATCCATCACGGAGGCACTCCACAAACTCCCTTTCTTGGGGTCCAGTACCAACCTGATTTTCCCAATCTCCCTGCGTGTTGAAATCTCCCATAATAACCATAGCATTACCTTTACTACATGCCAAGATTCAAATTGCATCCTATGTACAGACTACTGTTTGGGGGCCTGTAGATAAGTCCCATTAGATTTATAGATTACAGTATTTTGGTACTCTATGAGTACCATATTGATAAAATAAATCTATTGATGCTCCTGAACACATCATCAGTGATGTAACCTGGGGTCATTGGATGTTTTGGGTCTTTCAACATCAGGCACCCTCACCCAGGCGATCCAGCTGTGTTTGATCAGACCACGACGTGTTCAGGTGGCATTCGCTCCTCCCCATGGACTTCCTCTCCTGATCCAGTGCCATCTTGAGGCCTTCTCCACTGCCTCTGTGCTGTTCTTGATGGCTTTTCTCTCCATTCCGTTGATGCCCAGTGCACTCAAGGCTTTGTAGAGCCCCGCAAAACCTCTGCAGCCAACCTTGATGGGCATACACCTTGCCTTCCAGCCCTGCTTACGGTAGTCTATGACCAACTCCATACTTGGTCTCCTTCCTCCTGTGGGCCTCTTTTTGGTCACCTCTGAGACCAGGAGGATATCTGGCCTCAGGGTGGTCGTGGCAATGTGCTGTGGGAACTTCAGCTGTTTCACCAGGTCTACAGAAAGCTGCCAGTCAGGTTTCATGACGGATTCCTGGCTGCTGTGGTTCTTGGCAGCTGCACTCCGGCCTTCACGAATGTGATCATCTGGGTGGTGGGGCGTGCTCGTCTGCAGCTGCTGATTCCCATGCTGATGGCTTTTGCAATGGGTTTAAGAACCTGATCGTGACACCAGGTGTACCGGCCCTGCCCAAGAGCCTTTGGGCAGCAGCTCAGGATGTGTTCTAACTCGATTGAGCCTGAGCATTGCGGGCAATCTAGAGATTCGCTTTGCACCAGAGTAAGAGGTTCGATGGGCTGGGCAGGACATCATACACTGCCTGGACCAGGAACTTGATGCGCTGTGGTTCAGCTTGCCAGAGCACAGTCCATGTAACTTTTCAATCCATGGCCTGTTCCCACCTTGTCCAGGCCAACTGCTCTGGTACACATCTCCTCCTCCACTGCTGCCCTCACTCCCTCCTGGACCAGCCTGCGCCTCTCCTTCCCCTTGGCCTTGTCAAACTGGGGAGTTGGGAATATTCCAAGACCAGCTCTTCCCCGAGTCACTGCTCCCACCAGGACTCTGTGGCGTATCCAAGACTCCGCTTGCAGCACAGCTTCGCCGGCTCTCCACTTCCTCCCAGTTTTCACCTCTAACCCTGCCTGAGCCACCTTGGGGTCGCTGGAGTCCCTGTACAGCATCACCTCTCTGGCCCGAGTCACCTTAAACACCTCCTCCAGGGACTTCAAGGGCAGCTGGAGCTTGGTGTTATTTCCGTAAAGGGCGATGCTGCTAAGGCTCCTGGCCAGTCCCAGCCACCTCCTGAGAAAGCTGCTGACTTTCCTCTCCAATCTCTCTACGATAGAGATTGGGATTTCGTAGACAAACAGTGGCCAGAGTATCCTTGGCAGGATACCATGCTGGTAAATCCATGCCTTGAACTTCCCGGGAAGCCCCGACCGTTCCATTGCTCTCAACCAGCTCTCCAGCTCCTGACAGGTTGCCTGGAATGATGCTGTATCCTTTAGGCTGCTGTTAAACACCTTGCCAAGGCTCTTCACTGGCCTTTTGGAGAAAGTTGCGATTGGTGTCCCTCCGATGCTGAAGCGGAACCTGTCCATGACTTTGCCCTTCTTCAGTACCAGTGACCTTGATTTCCTGGTTTAAACCTCATCCTTGCTCATCCAATCATTTTCTCCAACCCCTGCAGGATCCACCTGCCTCCTGGCACTGACTCAGTGGTGACAGTCTGGTCGTCTATAAAGATTCTGATTGGTGGTTGACGCACTCCTGACTTGGTCCGAGGGCCTCGGCACTCTGGCTCACTAGACTTGACGACTATGTTCATCGCCAAGGCAAAAAGGACACAGAGATGGTACAGCCTGTGTGATCATCAGCCAGATGATCCCAACCTCCAGTCTGTGCCACTCTGATGTTACCGACCCTGCTGAGACTCTCATGCTGATGTGTTCAGGAGCATCAATAGGTTATTTTGATATGACATTATATCGATGTGACATTAAATCATGTGGAGTTTGCTTTTCTTTTAACTGAATAGCAAGCACCAGGTTTTCAGGTGACATATATCAAAATAAAAAATGCTGGAAAGCATCAGCAAGTCAGGGAACAACTCTGGATAGAGAAACAGTTAACATTTCCAGCCGAATACCATTTTGTTAGAAATTCTTTGGCCTAAAATGTTAATCCTGTTTCTCTTTTCATGGATGTTGCCAATGAATGAATGAATGAATGATTGAATGTATGAATGAACAAATGAATAAGTTTAGTGGCCAAGTATGTACACATACAAGGAATTTGCCTTGGTGCTCCGTTCGCAAGTAACAACACGACATACAGTAACAATTAAGAATGACACATAAAACATTAATAATAAAACATTATAGTTTAAACATGTGAATGAAATAAAAATACCAGAGCAAAAGGAGGCTACAGACTTTTGGTTTTTGAGTAGAGCTACTACTCGTGGAAAAACACTGTTTTCATGTCTGGCTGTGGCGGCTTTGATAGTCCGGAGTTGCCTTCCAGAGGGAAGTGCTTCAAAGAGTGTGTGGCCAGGGTGAGAGGGGTCAGCAGTATTTCCAGCATCATTTTGTTTTTGGTCAGATTTCCAGCACCTGCATTTTTTTGTATTGCAAGGTGACGTGAGCCTTCATTTATAACCTTATTTTACAACCTGTTTGGGCGTCACTTCTGTGTCCCACTGATGTTAATACTTCACATAACTCCCATTTGTTTTGTCAGATTTTCCATGAGCTACTGCATAGATTCAGCGATCACACTTGCGTCTCATTTTTGAATAGCTGTTACCGGTACTACTGGTGTAAAATGGTTGAAAATGGTACATTACGCCCATAATTGAAGTAGCAGTAGCTTCAATTATTGTGTTTTCGCACAGAGCAAAATTGTGTATCCAACTGGAGTGGTTTATGGTTCTTCACTTATCACAGCACAGTACCAGTTGGAAAAAATCAATTCATCAACAGTTGGAGAAGACTCACAAAATGATACTCTCCTTCATTTTAACTGCCTTTTGAAACAAACAATATTTTATTCTCTACAGTGCTTCCAATACCTGCTCAGTACCCTTACAATAGGAAAAGTTGTGGTCTCTTTCAAAATATTTGTTATATGATTCACAAAAATTAATAATGGGACTATGCTGGTTAATATAGGAGTGGGTAAAACAAAAAAATTGTTGAAATACATGAAGAAAATGTTGAACATTTATATTTTGATTATGTGCCGGAAGAATTTTGTGGGAATTTCAATCTAAAGTTAATTACATTTAGCAATACATCACCTCTTTCAGATATGTTAAATATTCTAGATACATTCGACTATGATTAGTTACATTTATAGTGCCTGTTCGGAAGTCGTGGAGCTAAACAGCACAGAACCTGGCCCTTCAGTCCAACTCATCCACACTGACCAAGTTGCTTACCAAGCTAGTCCTACTTGCCAGAGCCTCACCGTCAACCCTTTCTTATCCATGTACCTTTGTCATAATTGTACCTGCCTCTTCTATGTCCTCTGGCAGCTCATTCTATGTCCGCACAATTCTTCATGTGAAAAAGCTGCCACTTAGGTCCCTTTACAACTTTCCTTCTGGCCTTACACCTATGTCTAATTTTTAACTCCCTGAAAAGACTGTGGCTGTTCACCTTATGATTTTATATACCTCTATAAATCAGCCCTCAGCTGCCTAGGGGGAAAAGACCCAACCGATCCTTATACCTCAAACCCTCCAGACACTGTTACATCCTCGTAATTCTTTATTGTATACTCTTCAGCTTAAATTTATCAAAACTAGAGTTCCAATGTTAGAGGATAAGGTAAAAATAAAATCTACAACTTAAATGTTTTAAATTGGCATCAAGATATCCTTAGTCCTTTTAGCCACGCACAACTATAATATCTTGAGAATTAACTCCATTTGAGCATGAACTCTATGGTCATTTACAGCACTTTTTTTTGGAATAGCTTTTCTAATCAGTATCAATAGATTTCCATTTTGCAACATTAGTCTGGAGAAGACCAGCTGTTTATTTATCAGAATTTCTAGTGGCAATTAAGTATAGGTGATTTATGTACCAATGCTTCCTCAGATATGTGGCTAATTAACCGAAGCCAATTAACCTTCCAACCTACACATCTTAAAGATGTGGAGGGATCCCAATGCACCTGGGGGAAAGCCATGCAGTCACAGGCTGAATGAGCAAACTCTGCACAGACAAGACCAAAGGTCAGGATTGAAGCCTGGCAGTAGCTCTGCTAATTGTGTTTCTTTCTTGCGCTTTTGACCTAAACAATTGATAGTTTTTTATCTTTGAACATTGTACTTTTTTTATTGCAAGCAATTATAATAATTTTTATAAAGCAGTTTCTACTAACATATTCAAAAGCAATAACTTTTAGCTCATGGTAGGTCAATTCTTATTTCTCCTGCTGGAATTTCTCAATTCTTATTTCTCCACTGCAGCAATTACCCTACAATGTTATATCTAATTCTTTATCTATACTTCCTGCATGAACTATTGCATTCTTCCAGCATTCACAGTTTTTGTTCTTTTGTGTTGAACCTTGGTTGGAGCACCCCCAATGCTGCATATAGATATGTTATGTGGTACTTGAGGGGTGTAGAGTAGATTACATAAGGGTGGCAGAAACTGAAGGATATACATCACAGGAAATAATGAACAGAATGGGTCTCATTTTTATTTCAAGAAAGATGGCTGAGAAGTGACCTAACACATTTTTAACTTTATGAAAGGTTTTGAAAAAAATGGATGCAAAGGGTTTGATTCCATATCTGAGAAAGAGTATGATTCGAGGTTGTCGCTGTAAGATAGTCAACAAGAAATTCAGCAGGGGAGTCGGATGAAACTTTTCCATTAAGTGTAATGAAAATGTGCACCTAGTTACCACAGGGAGTGAGGGAGGAGATTAAATGAATGTCACTCGTGGGAGGCTAGACTAAGTGAGGGAGATGGAAATGGAAGGTTAAGTTTAAAAAAAAGAATTAAATAAAACAAAGGGGAAGAGGCTACAGTGAACCAATGTAATCCCATCAGATTTGGATAAAATGAATGATTGAACATTTCTCGCGAGACTTTTGCTTTCTACAATAAATTAGCTGACATTATAACTAGTTACCGGTTAAGTGTTTGATGACAGGTCAGGACCTGGAACATTAGACCGATCATATCTTGTGTAATTTAAAAAGTTATTTAAAATAATCTCACTTCTCATCAATCTGATGATTAGTGATTAAAGAGAGGCTCATTAATGTTTGTGGTATACATATCGTTATAGTGTAACTACTGGAAATTTAATAAGGTAAAACTTTTAAACAATCAGTGGTTTTGTTATTATTAACTAACATTAATTCCTCTGTATAACTTTGAATATTTTAGAATAATGTTATTAAGGAATGTCTTACCTGCAGCATGATTGACAATTTAAATGAAACTCAAACTTGGTAAGACAGTATCTATATATGAAAATGGGTACTTCACTGAATATTGTTTTGAAGTACCAATCTGACCAATGCACTTGGCAGAAAATGAGGAAAATCAATCCTTCCTGGTGGAAAGAATGAAATATCCAAGGTGCTCTTTATATGCATTTTCAACAACTATTTTGTTGGCTGTTTAAAAAAATCTTGGCTTTCTTTATTTTCAAGGCATATATGATAAAAATGGCAAACTTAGTTTGGTGAGATTATCCCTAACATATGTTGGCATATATATGTTAGAAACATAGAAAAATAGGTGCAGGAGTAGGCCATTTGGCCCTTCGAGCCTGCACCGCCATTCAACATGATCATGGCTGATCATCCAACTCCGTATCCTGTACATGCCTTCTCTCCATACCCCCTGATCCCTTTAGCCACAAGGGCCACTTACAACTCCCTCTTAAATATAGCCAATTAACTGGCCTCAACTACCTTCTGTGGCAGAGAGTTCCAGAGATTCACCACTCTTTGTGTGAAAAATGCTTTTCTCATCTCGGTCCCAAAGGATTTCCCCTTTATCCTTAAACTGTGACCCCTTGTCCTGGACTTCCCCCAACATCGGGAACAATCTTCCTGCATCTAGCCTGTCCAACCCCTTAAGAATGTTGTAAGTG
The DNA here is from genome assembly GCF_028641065.1 of Leucoraja erinaceus. Taxonomy (NCBI): domain Eukaryota; kingdom Metazoa; phylum Chordata; class Chondrichthyes; order Rajiformes; family Rajidae; genus Leucoraja; species Leucoraja erinaceus. The sequence continues at coordinate 8,745,345 of NC_073390.1, forward strand.
TCTATAAGATCCCCCCTCAATCTCCTAAATTCTAGTAAGTACAAGCCGAGTCTATCCAGTCTTTCTTCATATGAAAGTCCTGACACCCCAGGAATCAGAGTGGTGAACCTTCTCTGTACTCCCTCTATGGCAATAATGTCTTTCCTCAGATTTGGAGACCAAAACTGTACGCAATACTCCAGGTGTGGTCTCACCAAGACCCTGTATAACTGCAGTAGAACCTCCCTGCTCCTATACTCAAATCCTTTTGCTATGAATGCTAACATACCATTCGCTTTCTTCACTGCCTGCTGCACCTGCATGCCCACTTTCAATGACTGGTGTACCATGATACCCAGGTCTCGTTGCATCTCCCCTTTTCCTAATCGACCACCATTTAGATAATAGTCTACTTTCCTGTTTTTGCCACCAAAGTGGATAACCTCACATTTATCCACATTATACTGCATCTGCCATGCATTTGCCCACTCACCCAGCCTATCCCAGTCACCTTGCAGCCTCCTAGCATCCTCCTCACAGCTAACACTGTCCCCCAGCATCGTGTCATCCGCAAACTTGGAGATGTTGCATTCAATTCCCTCGTCTAAATCATTAATATATATTGTAAATAGCTGGGGTCCCAGCACTGAGCCTTGCCGTACCCCACTAGTCACTGCCTGCCATTCTGAAAAGAATCGTGCAATATTTGCTATTGTCGTGATTAAACGTTTATTGCTGAGTTTCTTGTGTGTGAATTATCTCAAATGAATCCATTCTATGGTTTAGTTAGAACATTTCTGTCTTGCATCTCAGCACCATGTACTTGCATTTTCACCCTGACTGTTTATCTTTCTCTAACAATTTATTGATGACATTCTAGGTGACCTTCCCATTCATGCATAACAAACCCAGTTATTCAACTTGTCATAAGGAAAAGTAGGTAAATGAATCAACACTACCAGCATGTGTTTTTTTCCCCATATTTCGTATTTAGAAAAAAAAATTAAACTGAGAAAAAGGATGTCTTGCGGAAACTTGTAAGAGGAATTGGCTGTAGCAACAGGCAGTTGTGTCAATCTAGCAAGGGTATGAAGACAATAGTTAGGCCAAATTGTGCTGTCTGATTCTATTCCTAGATGACCATAACCTTTCTCAAAAGATTAGATTTAGAGGGATCTAACTTGGCAAATGACAACTTTGTTTGTGCAGTACATTCAGTACTAATAATTGAATCTGGAAATTATGAAAAAACATGTTGATTATGAAAGAAGAAGATTAGTATATGGATCATTATTAGTTTATAGACAATATCTTCCAGTGATTGCAAAGAATGTTTATAGAGTAAACTACGGATTGTTTTCATATGTTACTATCAATATTATTTCACAAATAGCATCACATGGATAGGAAGATTACCAGACAATATAACAGAAAGTATATTACCTATTATTTTAATTTACTCTTTGATGTAAATCTTTTCAGGCTGCATCACCCAAACTGATTGGTTTTGGACAGATAGCCTTTTTGATAAATTATTAGTATTTTTATACACTATTACTATTGAACATTTTTACATGACAGGATTTAACTATAGATGCATTTAGCACATATCTGTACATAACTAAAACTCTGATCTTGTGCTCATCCAGTTTGCGCGTTTTTTCTATTTGCGCAAAAAAGGTACGGGATAATGCTTTTGTCAGCTCACTCACCGTTCTCCTGTGCTGCGAGTGCAACAAGTTTCGTTCTGATTGGTAGTATATTGTAAAAGTTAGCGAGGTTTAAAAATCGTAAAAAACGCGCATGCGCGGATCAATCTCACCTGCCAGTCAGCGCCGCGTGGACTGGTCTCTTCTCCTGTCACTCGCCGGGACGGTCCGCCTCTTCCTGCACCGTTGCGTCTTTACTGGAGCTGAGGGACGCTGTGGGTGGGTGGCTGGCGGAAGTCTCCAACCGGCCACAATTTTTGGAGGGATCGTAAGCGGCTCGGCCCAGCGCGGAGTCGGAGATGTCGCCAAACGGAATGCAGAAAGTCTGATCCCTGCGGAGGAGAGCGTAACATGCCCACTGTGAGTTCCAAACGCACAGCCATTGCAACGCCCCGCAGCACCAGGCCCTTCCCCTCTGGTCTCCCTCACAGGCTCCTATCCCGCTCCCCCGTGATACCCCCTTTCCCCCATGGCTCTTTCCCTGTCTTTTCTCTGAACTCTCCACCCCCCAGCCCACACGCTAGCACTGCCGTGCTTCCCGGCCGAGCCGAGGATCTGAGGCCTGGCTCTAAGGGCACTGACGGCTGATGCTCCTCCGGGGCACGCAAGAAGGGAGAGGAGCAACAACATCGAGATCCTGGGGAGGTGAGCAGGGAGTGTGGGGAGGAGATGGGATAGAGGGAGAGATGGGGAGTAGGCAAGGGAGAGGAGTGAGGGAGGGAGGGAGGGACTGAATGTAAGGAAAAGTGAGGGTGTGATTGGGGGAGAGTAGGAGGAGAGGGGAAAAGAACAGGGAGGAGGTTAGGAGGGGGGAGGTGGGGAATAGAGGGAGAGGAGAGCAATGAGGGAGGGATAGTGGGGGGGGGATAAGGAGAGGTGAGGAGCAGGGGAGGTAGGGGATAGAGGGTCAGGAGGGGAGAGATGAAGGGAGGGAGGGAGTGAGTGACGGTAGGGGAAAGGAGAGGTGAGGGAGGGATTTGGGTAGGGGAGGAAGAGAGGGGAAAGAAGAGGGGGAGAGTGTACTGAGAGATGAGGGGAAATGAGCTGTGCCTGTGCAGTTGTGGGCTATGGGTGAGTGGTGGAATATTGTGTTGGGGGACCAAGCCTCCTGTATGACCGGGACGCAATGGATCCCACTTAGTCTAGTTTTGAATAAATCCCAGGTTTTTTGTTTGTGTCAATGACGACTGTTACTTAACATAATTTTCACATATCTCACAAATACATTTATTGACAGTTCATATGATTTTGTGAATGTAAATTGTAGAGATCAGAATTTAAAAACCGCCCAATATAAGATATCAAAAGAAAATGGCTGCAATTAGTTGCTGGAAATAAGAAGCGGAATAAAATGTGAATCCACTGAAGTTGACAGAAATTGCATTTTTCTGAAAAATAAATTAGTTTAGTTTAGTGATACAGCACGGAAACAGGCCCATCGGCCCCCCAAGTCCACACTGGCCAACTCATATTTATTGCCTTTTCATCTCTAGCCTTTGTCCAACCATTTACTAATCAAAACCATCCTTCACTTACTTGTATCCTATCACTTGCCAGGCTTTGTCGCCCCCACTTCACTCTCTCACAGCTTTCTCCGCCCACTACAATCAGTCCGAAGAAGGCTCCCGACCCGAAACATCACCAATCGATGTTCTCCAAAGATGCTGCCTAACCTACTGAATTACTCCAATACTGTGTATCTTCTTCTGTAAACCAGCATCTGCAATTCCTTACGTCTACAAAGAGGCATGCAAAGACTGGAGCCTGTACAGGGGGAAGAAAACAGGCTGATCACCAGGATTAATCATTTAATAAGCTCCAGCAAAAATAGATATTTGAAGCAAAAAATCCTTCATGTATACAAGATTGTCAAGAAAATAGAAAACGTTGTTCAGAAAGTTATATTAAATTGCTGTTGTAGAATAGGAATGGATAATTTAGGACTGCCATCATAAAATTAGTTAAATGAGTAGTGATCAAGTAATGGGATAAACCTCTGCATTTAATGATGCTTGGATTGATTTAAGACACAATTAGAATTTACATTGATTTCTCTGACCTGATTAACTAAGATAGAATGAATAGCTTCTGTCATCTGGAATTGTTGTCATTTATCCAACACTTTCACAGCACCTTTTGAGTTCTTACAATACAACTGACTTCATCTTTTCAACATATGGCATGTACAGAGTTTCAAATATCTAAACAAGATAGGCAATTTAACTACTCCTACACTTCATGCAAATGAAGGGAATATGTCCGCATCTTTCAAAAGGTTCACAATAAAATGTTTTTTAACAATAATTTTTGTACATGAGAAAACCATGTCTCTTCAACTAATCTAATTGAGTAAACTGATGACAATTTAGAAAATAGCCTTTTATAAAGTCAACTTTAGTGTTAAATTCTGATGAAGATTTGCTATACAAAAAGTTAACATTTTCTCCCCACAGTTGTTGCCTGATCAGCTGAATATTTGTTTTTTTATTCAAATTGCTTGCAGGCTACTGACTTATTTTTTTTAAATGGAATACTAACTTACAACTCAATAGGATATTCCCTGGCAATGTTTAATACACGATTTAGCAGGGACACAAAGTACGATCATGATGACGGACCATGTTGATAATGTAACAGTGACAGAGTATTTCAAATTTAGCAGAGAACAGGGAAACCAGCCAGAAACATTTGCATGTCTGATTAAATGTTTCATGCTGTATGTGAAAACAAATAGCATCGAATCCCTGCCCTTGACCTGCACCTTGCTCGACAGATGAGGATTCTAAATAATCTGAAAATTTGTGGTAATCTGCATGCATAATTGATGGAAAACAAAGGAAGTTATCTTCCTGGATTTCTTTCCATGGCGGTGCTGGCTCGAAGGGCCGAATGGCCTCCTGTACCTATTTTCTATGTTTCTATGATCTTATACACCTGTATAGATCATCCCTCATCATCCTGTGCTCCAACGTATAGAGTCCTAGTCTGCTCAACCTCTCCCTATAGCTTATGGTCTTAAGTCCTGGCAACATCCTTGTCAACCTTCTGTGCACCTGCTTCCAGCTTCCTATAGCAGGTTGACCAAAACTGAACAAAAATATGGCTTCACCAACCTTTTGTACAACTGTAACATTACATCCCAACTTCAACTTCAGTCTGAAGAAGTGTCTCGGCCCGAAACGTCACCCATTCCTTCTCTCCAGAGATGCTGCCTGACCCGCTGGGTTACTCCAGCAACTTGTGTCTATCCCAACTTCAAAACTCAATAAGTTAAATGATGAAAGTCAATGTACCAAAAGCATTCTTGTCTGCCCTATGTACCTATGAGTGGGTTAGCTCACCCTGGATCCCATGCAATCCCATCTTACCGAGCAGCCAACCAATCAAAACTTTATCAAATGCCTTGCTGAAGTACATATACACAACATCTGCAGCTTTGTCCTCATCAACCTTTTTGGTTACTTCTTCAAAAAATCAGATTCATAAGACACAATCTCCCACATTTTGGTGTCTTTCCCCACAGTGGAAATTTTTGATTCTGCTGTGGGGGGACGTTCATGTTGAATTCTATAATGTGTTGTGTCATTTTTCTTTTTTTTTTCTTTTTCTATCGATGTACGGAACTTAATTATTTCTTCTATGTAAAGCACTTTGGTTTCAACGCGAGTTGATTTAAACGTGCTATATAAATAAAATGTACTTACTTACTTACAGTACATAAACAAAACCATATTGACTATCCTGAGGGTGAGCCCACGGAAACCATCTGGCCTCGATGGAGTGCCTGGCCATGTTGAATGAACCAGTTAGAGGTTCCCAGCTGCTTCAAGAAGACTACCATCATCCCAGTGCCGAGGAAAAGCAAGATTTCATGCCTAAACAACACTGTCCAGTGGCCTTGACCTACCATCATGAAATGTTTTGAGAGGCTAGTTATGGAATGGATCAAATCCAGTCTACCCACCAGCCTTGGTCCACTGCAGTTCGCCTACAGCCACAACAGGTTCACGGATGATGCCATCGCCCTGGCCCTTCACTCATCCCTGGAACACCGGGATAAGAGAGACACCTACGCCAGACTCCTATTCATAGATTACAGCTCTGCCTTTAACATCATTATTCCATCCAAGTTCATCACCAATCTAGTGGAACTTGAGTCTGTGCTCATCTCTGCAACTGGATCCTCAACTTCCTGACCGACAGACCCCATTCAGTGAAGATAAGGGACAAATGATCCTCTACGATAATCCTCAACACTGGTGATCTGCAAGGATGCATTCTCAGCCCCCTTCTTTTCCTTGTACACCCACGACTGTGCAGCCATGTACTAATCTAATTCAATTTACAAATGTGCAGATGACACCACTATTGTGGGTCGGATATGAAATAATGATGTAATGGAGTACAGGAAGAAGATTGAAAACCTCGTGGCCTGGTGTCGAGAGAACAACCTTTCTCTCAATGTCAGCAAGACAAAGGAGATAGCGATCAAATTCAGGAAGTAAAGCTGTACACATACCCTAGGTTGCATTGACAGTGCTGGAGTAGAGTTGGTTGAAAAACTCCTAGGAATAAATATCACCATCACCAAATATCTCCTGGACCACCCATATTGAAACAACGGCCAGCAGCATAATCAAGGATGAGTCGCACCCCGGCCACTCCATCTTCTCCCCTCCCACATCAGGCAAAATGTATAGAAGTGTGAAAAACGCACACCTCCAGATTCAGGGACAGTTCCTTCCCAGTTGTTATCAGTTAACTGAATCATCCTAGAGAGCAGTCTTGAACAACTATCTCCCTCATTGGAAACCCTCGGACTATCTTTGATCAGACTTTACTGGCTTTAACTTTCACTACACATCATTCTTGTTGTTTCCTTTATCATGCATGTGTACACTGAATGGCTCGATTGTAATCGTGTCATCTGCTAACTGGTTAGCACGAAACAAAAGCTTTTCAATGTACCTTGGTACACATGACAATAAATTAACTAAACTAAACTAATCAGTCCCAGTCCATCCAAATGCATATATATGTTATCCCTCAAAATCCTCTTCAGTAACTTGCCTACCACAGATGTTAGGCTCACTGATCTATAGCTCCCAGGCCTTTCCTTGCAACCCTTCGTAAATAGAGGCACGGCATTAGCCACCCTCCAGTCTTCTGGCATCTCACCCATGTCTAATGATGGTTCATATTGTCTTAGCCAGGTCCCATGCTGCTTGGGACCGGGCTAATACAATATGAGCCTCAATATGCGACAAGAGCCTCAATTTCTCTTGTCGTCCAAACTTCCTTATGCCCACCTGCCTTGCCCTTCACTCCAACAGGAACATCCATGCCATGAATTCTGGTAATGGTGGGGTTCCTTGAAGACATATGCCGCATTCTTGAGGCAACACCTCGTGTAGATGCTCTCAATAGCCTACTGGGATTTTTACTCACCACTTTACATGACTATGTGTTTCTTGCCATGTCAATTATGACTCCTTGGTCTCTGTTGTTTCAGCATTAACTATAACCAGACAATGCTTGGTGTGTTCCTGTCATTTGCATATTTGACACTTGTCTGTATCAATTTCAATTAAGAATGGGTTCAGTTTAGAAAGGGGTTAGTTTAGGTTGGGTAAAGACTATCGTGTTTATGTTTTTATTTTGTATGTTTATTATTTTTTGAAAAACAGCTTGTTGAATTTTAATTCCAATTAATTATCTCAACTTGTATTTTGTTTATACTTTAAAAATTGAATGCAAATTAGCTTATACATATATAGATGGAGACAGAAGGAAAAATACACAAAGGTACCAGTTTTTTTTCCCCACAGCCTAATTTATTAGTTTAAAAATTGGACATTGAAAACTAATGAGGCCTCTGAAGGAAGCAAGGCAAGAAACATCTTGAACAGGTGTACTCTGCTGCCTTATTATCTTCTGAGAGTAATATATAAATAAACTATTCCAAACTTGGTCTGAACAAAACTGCACATGTTATCATAACTTCTTTAGTTTTCAATGGACTCCCACTAGAAATGAATCCATGTGCATGGTTTTGCATTTTTTATGATTGTATTGGCTTATTAAAAAAATAACTGCATCCATACTCCCAGTTGCTTTAGTTTCTCTACTCTACACAACATCCATATTTTCAAGGATTTTCTAGCCCCTGAGCACTTGTTCATTCACAGTTACCCATTAATCTTCATCTATATCCTCCTTCCCCATTGTGGAATCGTCTGCACATTATGCAACTGTGATTTGCTCATCAAAACCGTTTATGTAAACAGAGAATGATCATGTGAAAAATCACTTTCCTTTTGCCAGTGTTAGTACCAACCACCCTGTGCTGAACCACATCACTTTCCATTTGAAAAGTTGCCCCTTGACTTCACATGTTTTTAGTTCAGTCCTTAAACTACTTCATGGTTTCTCATCAAAGCACTATTGTAAATCCCAAATAAATAGCTTCAGAATTTCTTCAGAGTGACTTGTTATTCTGAGTTGCCTCTAATTAAGCCCATTGATACCTTGATCAGACTATCTGGCTTCACAATTCACATTTCTTCTAACCTTATCTCACACCTTTTATCTTTTCATCTCTGGTTTATGTTCAATCATCTGCCAACCACCCCACTCACCCCTCATCTGTATCTACCTATAACCTGCCAGGCTTTGACCTGCTCCTTCTCTCTTCCAGCAACCCCCCTCTCCACCACAATCAGTCCGAAGAAGGGTCCTATCCAGAAATGTCACCCATCCATGTTCTCCACAGAAGCTGCCTGACCATCTAAGTTATTCCAGCACTTTGTGTATTTTTTTGTAAACCAGCATCCACAGTTCCTTGTTTATCGAGAAATAACTTCCACAAGGAAGCTAGCTTTGCTTTGCAGGTGATGTCTTTCACAAAGATTAGCCACCTGATCATAAACCTGAACATGTGAGGTTAATGCTTTGTTAGCAAGTGAAGGCAGAGCCAGCTGCCAAGATTGTCAGGGAGCGTGAACGTTTCTTCCTGCACAGAGATTTAAATGGAATACGGGAATTAAGAAAAGGTGCAGATATAGTCCTGTTGGCTTCTTGAGCTGCACTGCCATTCAATACTATTATTAACATCAGGATTGATCAATCTTGACTTCAGCACGACTTTACCACTTGCACCCAATACCCCTCTACTCCTTTGCACTTAATATTTCTATCAAGCTCTGCCTTGAGTATATACAATGACATCACCTCCACAGTGGAGAATTCTGAAGAATTAAGACTATCTGAAAAAGGAAGTCCCTTCTCATCTCCATATGAAGTGCACAACTTCTTATTCTGAAACCTGCTGAGATATCCTCATTTGGGGAAACATCCTCTCACCGTTTATCCTTTCAAAACTCCCCCTCATCTTATAAGTTTGTTTGAATTTTTTTCCATTTTCCAATGAGTTTACTTCAACCTGGTTAACCTTTCTTCACACAAGGATCCCTTTGCTCCAACAATCAACTTGGTGAACCTTCTTGTTTTTGTTCCTCCAATGCAAGAACATATTTCCTTAAAATCAGGGGACCCTTATGTTATTGTGTGGCAGTGGGTGGAGTTTCATTCTTAGAAAACAGTCCACAACTCAAAGCCATGACATCTGTACATGTGACAGGAAACATGAGTTGAAAATAAATTTGTACTTTTTTAAAAACTTTTTCACATAAATTATGTGGGAGTGAATCTTCCATATTTTTATTATTTGTATTTATTTGTGAATCTATAAGGGTGAATTTCTGTAACCCTAATGGTCGTAATGTGGGTGTTGCATCAAAATGGTTCAATTTTTGGACATGATGCCCCTTGTAATAAAGGCCAAAGTCTGATTTGTTTTTCAAACCTATTTGGTGTACTTGGATGCCAACTTGCCACTGCCTCATATTTCCATCTTGATCTTAGGTGTTCTTCATGTGGTGTTTATATATTCTCTTTGTGGCTTGCAGGGGTTTTGTTCCACATTCCAAACAAATGCTAGTTGGCTAATAGTCTATAAACAGTCACCACTTAGTGTAGGTTAATAGGAAAAAGAGTAATAGGAAAAATTGATGGGCAGATGCAGGAGACAATAAGTTGCTGAACTATAGGGAAATAACGTGTTGAGGATTCAGACCAAAGGGGGTGCTGCCCTGTATGTTGGCAAAGACCACAATGCGTCAAATAGCCTCTTGTGTCATTCTGAGAATAAAATCAGTTTTGCATTTATACAATATTGAATGGAGTCACAAAAGACTGTGGATGCTGGGAAAAAAAATGCTGGAGGGGCTCAGCAAGTCATGAAACATTGTACAGGGAACTGGGCAGTCATTTTCAGGATCTGGGCATCACTGACAAAGTCTGTGTTTATTACCTATCCCTAATTGCCCTGAATAACGTGGTGGCTGTCAGCTGCCTCATTAACAGTTAAGACTCCTCTGTTAAAGGTATTCCTGTTAGGTAAAAAGTTCCAGCAGTTAGACTTAGGCTGGCAAGATATTTCCAAGTCAGGGTAATGTGCAACTGAGGGGAAGATGCAGTTGCAGTTTTATAGATAATACACATGCCAGCCACTGTGTGCCGTTGGTGGAGATTTGGGGGATTTTTCACGCAGAGCGCAAGTTAGTTTTTAGTTAGTTCCGAGGAGGCATGGGGAAGGCACAGCTTTTGACTATGCACGAGTTTGACCATGGAGTTTGACCATGCATGAGTTTGACGACGAGTAAGATACAAATGTACTTAAACAAGAAGAAGTTTGGATGAACATCTCACTGTTTTTACTACGACAATAAAGAAACTATTAATCAAGAGACTGTTTTAAGATTTATCTTTGAACGGCTTTGAATGTCTCGTGGAGAGCTCACATGCATAACGAGGCTATCTCCTTACCCATTGCCTTCAGTTATAGTGGTTAGAGGAAAAAACTCCTTGAACGATATAATAATCTGCCATTACATCCAGTCAAAAGCTACCTTACACACAGGAGGTAGAAGAATTGGTCCCAAAGAAGAGGGCCAGAAGATTGCCTGGATCTCTGGAGAGAGATTGCTGCCAGAAAAATTTGTTCCAGATAAGGAACTGAAGACTGGTTCCTTACCATAGGAACTGAAGAAAATAGATCTCAGCCAGGGATTGGCTTTGTGATTTGTGGACAGCTATGTGACTTATCTGAAGATTGAAAACTTCACCAAGAAATGAATACTCAGCATCAATATTTATCAATAGTGACTGAAGCAAACTGAAGAGGTCCCATTTGTCCAATTAGCAGATTTGGCGATCTGCCAAGACCCGTTTAAATCCATGGAGCAAGATGGAGCAGGTGAGTCAGAGGAGCCACAAGGTGGCGGAGAGCGGCCAAGATATGAGAAGAGACGTTAAATTCACCAAAAAGGCCGGAGTTGCCTACCTGAAAGAAACCCAGAAGGGGAGAAACAAGTTATGGGGACAGGTTATCAAATCAATTGAAAATCAGAAGAAACTAATGGAATCAGATGAGAACGTGAAGAAAGTACGATCTAATCTGGTTCAAATAATCAACCTCTGCCATGAGGTTTGAGATAAACAAAAGACACTGCTGGATTCACAGACGCCTCAGGAAGAACGTGAAAGAAACACCCAGTGGTTCGAAGAAAAGGTGAAGTTATTTGATGATTCTATGGAAGATACCAAGAGATGGTTAGCTGAAGTGGAACAAAGGACCATGTGTGTTATGGAAGGAAATGCTACACAGCAAGGTATCAAATCGGATAACTTACATATGGTACAGTTGAAAGTGCGATGCAACAAGGTGCTGAAATGGAAGAGGAGATTACACCACAAGATAGTATCTCAAATGTATCTACACGAAGATCAGGACAAAAATCTGGTTCTATAGCCAATTCAGCCTCAGGGGCCTCTGCTTGAATAGAAGTTGAAGCTGATCTAGTCGCTCTCTCAATGGAAGTGGATGCCTTGGAGAAGAAATATGAGATTGAGCGACAAGAGAACAGCTGAAGCAACAAAAAGAACAGCTGGAACTAGCCACAAATTTGTCGGCTGTCAAATCACAGAAGGACATCATGGAAAGTGAGGGTTCAAGATGCGGCTCAAAAGCATCTGATGGGATGAACTCTTGTTACAGAAAAGGAACTGCTCAAAGGGAAACAACAGCTAAATCAAATCTGCAGCCAGAGGATATCTGGCCTCGTGACTCAGAACTAGCACATAGCCAAAAGATGGACAAAACTGCATCTCAGCAACTGGGTGCTAGACTGAAGCAAAGTACTTATGGGGTGTCTGTCGAGGCTCGGGACCATTATGATTATCAGAGGCCTGTTTATCATTCGTTTGCGCCAAGCTAAGGATCTCAAAGTGGATTCTTCAAATTGGCGAAGAATCAAGCTGAATTCAACAAGCTCATAGCCCAACAAAATCTCTCTTCCACCCTACCACCAATATAAATTCCTACATATGATGGTGATCCTTTGCGGTATGAAGCTTTCATAATGGCGTTTCACGAAGTAGTAAAAATAAAAATTACTGATGAAAAAGAGCGCTTACGATTTTTGGCGTATTACACATGCAGAAATGCTAAGATACTTGTCGAAAGGTGTCTGAATAGGCCTGAAAGCCAAGGCTATCTAGAGGCAAGAAGGTTACTTAAAGAACATTATGGTAAAAAACAGAGGATTGCTAACGCATACATGTGGAAGGCCTATGCTTGGAAAGATATCAAGTCAGAAGATGTGGAGGCATTAAGTGAGTTTGCGATATTTTGGAATTATGGCTTGTATTATTAACAAGATTCATCTCCTCCATGTCGTTGAGAGGGTGGTCTTTGACTGTGCTGCAGTCTTCAAAGGAACTTCACTTAACTGTCAACTACTGCAAGGTCCAGACCTTACCAACAGTTTACTATTGTTGATGGTCGTCAATTAAGTGGGGTTGCTTGTCCCAGATGGTGTCAAGCTTTTTGAGAAACATTGTAGTGACACTAAATGAGAGTCTATCACATTCCTAATTTGTGCCTTGGTGGAATGTCCGTTAGGAAGTGTTTCACTTGTCAATGAGTATACAGTTACTAACCTTTGTAGTCATGATATTTATGAGGCTGGTTCCAGTAAAGTTTTGGGGCAATGGTGAACCACATGATATTAACAATGAGTGACATATAACCATATAACCATATAACAATTACAGCACGGAAACAGGCCATCTCGACCCATCTAGTCCGTGCCTAACACATATTCTCCCCTAGTCCCATATACCTGCGCTCAGACCATAACCTTCCATTCCCTTCCCGTCCATATAACTATCCAATTTATTTTTAAATGATAAAAACGAACCTGCCTCCACCACCTTCACTGGAAGCTCATTCCACACAGCCACCACTCTCTGAGTAAAGAAGTTCCCCCTCATTTTACCCCTAAACTTCAGTCCCTTAATTCTCAAGTCATGTCCCCTTGTTTGAATAATCACTGAACATTTTTATTTTTTATCTTATGATGGAAAGAAGGTCATTAATGAAACAGTTTAAAATGGCCGGGCCTAGCTCACTGTCCTGCAATGATGTCCTTGTGCTGGTACTGCTGATCCCCAATAACCACAAACCATCTTTATGTAATGTATGATTCTTCCACTATAGTGGGGCCAAGGAAAGAGCGTTCATGACGTGGCCCTGTTTCCACCAATCTTTCCACCACTAAGCACAAGAAGCGCAAGACGCCCATTATATGCAGATGCCGAGAAGTGTGTTCAGCTCTGGCTGAACAATTTCTAATCTTGTGATGTGGGCTCGATGAGAAGAAGACCACTGTAGTGCTTTCCTTTTGATGTTCATTGACTTCGGCTTTATGAGAATACTTTGCTACCATTGTCAGTCAAATGCTGCCTTGATGTCATCAGCGCAGTCACAATCACTTCACTTTGAGAACTTAGCTCCTCGACCTATTTTTGGACAATTACGCTGATGAGGTTGGAGATAAATAGTCCTGATGAAGCCAAGATTGTGCATCATTGCATTGGTTAATGCTGAGTATTTGCTTCTTAATAGCATAGTTAATTCAAATTTGGTTACTATGTTGATAATTGAGACTAGACCGATTGGATGGAAAATTAGCAGATTGTGTTTGTCATGCTTTCTGTAAACAGGACATTACTGGGCAAAATTCCATATTCGGGAATTGCTAATATTGTAACAGTACTGGGAAAGCTTGGCTAAAGGCACAGCTAACTTTGGAGCACAGGTTCACATGAAGGCTCTTTGTTTATCAGTAGCCACCGAACATGCCTAAGAAAATCAGACCGCAAATACACAAAGATGTCCAAGGGAAAATGGAAGGGAAAAATAAGAGACCCAGAGATGAAAAAGAGAGAATTATTTTCTCAAATAGAAGAGCATCAACGTATGTAATTACAGATCCAGGATGTATGGAGATTTTTTGATAAAATCAATAGAAAATTTGTGAACAACTATTTATTTTAGTGTGTAATGGCAAAGATGATGTATTGTTCCCTTGCAGTTGAGAAATGCATGGTTCTATAAAGAAAATGTAAAAGTTACTTATTTTTGCTCTTTCCTATTGTGCTGCAGTGCTCTGAGTGGACATAGTTACGGTTTGAATTTTCTCTTTATTGTGTTTTTTTTTCAGCTGACTCACACACAACCTTTTCAAAGGAACCTAAACTAAAATATTTTTTGTCTGGAGTTTCAGGATTTAGCCCCAAACAAATTACGTGTGCCCAGTCCTGCTGGGATGATGTGAATAAGCAGAGCTGTAGACACAGTTTGCTGGCTTACTTTCAAAAGATAATCACCAAGACAACGTAAAGGACTGCAATTTTGTTCTTTATTCCTGAATTAACACAGTCAGTTATCTATTTTTGAAAGCAAACCAAAATGCTTAATGGTACAGAATTTTGCATACTGTCACGACTATAATTTCATCTGGCTAGAATTTTATTTAATGAAGTTCAAGATGAAATGCTGGACAGGGATATGATTGGTAACTAACGTAGCACATCATTATCCCAATGTCCCAAAACAGAAAGCCTTAAGTTGGCAATCAATTGCTTTGTGAGTAATTTGTGAAATAAATCTATATAAATCTGAAGGAGGTAAAGAAGGGTAGACCTGTCTCAGATGTGTGTTTGGATTTCTAATGATGTCGGGGTATGCCTTTAGTGGCATTTTATAGAATAATTTAATGATATCCATCTTATGAAATGGGGCATATTGGAATGCAAATTCCAAATACTGCATTTTAATGATGTCATATTTGTGCTTTTTAATTTGCATTAATGAAAGCTGATACATGATTCTACCTTCAAAATGTTAATGATCATTAACCGGGTATTATTGGCTTGTCAGTGTTTCCCTTGGTCCTAATAAAAGAAAGGCTGAATACTTTATGATGCCTCGACTCAATGTTATCTTGACTTACTGGTGCCATAATTATCTTTAAATCAGAGGTTCTGGGTTTATACATGAATTAATCGCAGGATGAGGCTATTCGGCTCCTCAAACTCACTCCGCTATTCACTTCATGGATAATCTGATTATATCCTGGCGCCCACATTTCCATCTATCTGTGGTAATCTTTCAGCCTTTTATTTTTGTCTACTAGTACGTTAAGATATATTCAACAATTCTGCTACCATACTTTGAGGAAGAGAATTCCAAAGATTTAGATCCATTGACAGGTACATACACCACCTCTATCTTAAATAGGTAACTCTTTATTTCTAAATAATCTATATTATAATATTAAAACTGTGTGGCTGCCAGCTGGCTGTGTGTGTTTCTGCCTGACTTGTGGCTGCCAGCCTTTGAATCGTTGCTACGCCAACGTGAGACCCAGAAACGCCGAGTTTTTTTCCATTTCGGGTGAGATTTCACTTTTCATTCCAAGTCTCCACTCCTCATTAAATTTTGTCGTGTTTATGTACACTTTTTTAAATAAAATCCTTCTCCCTTCCCCCCCCACCCACTCACTTCAATGTTTCTTCATTTTGTCGCCTCCTGCTGGTCAACGACCATTATTGCTGGCTGGCGCCTGCATCTCTGTAGCTGTGACACTTATGCTATTCTGGCCTCAAAGACGCCATCTCTAACCAAATATTTTTAACCTAGACCTCTCCTGGCCATTCTTTCTCTCGAGCAACAAAAGCATTTTTAAAAACACCCGCACTGCTGATTCCTGAGCCGCTTGAGTTGGAGGACTACGTCTCCCGTGGGGGCTACTGGTAGGGAACAGCTGCGTTGGGGGGAGCAGACCCAACGGGTCTGCACGATCTAGTAAACCCTAATTCTAGGTTATTTTACAAAAAGTAATAACTGCAGGTGCTGGTTTAAATCTAGACACATTCTCCGGGACATCCATCCATGCCAAGACTCGAGACCCATCTCAGAGGATCTAGCCTGATGTACTATATCTTGCTGTAATGCTAGTTATTTCTCACAATAACCTATATGCTATGCCCGTCTGCAAAACAGGTTAACCTCTTATTACACCCAGCATCTCGATCCAACACCTCCCCTTCTGGGTTTTTGAAGGAGTATGATATATTTGCCTTCATCAGTCAAGCATGAGTTCAAGAGTTAAGAAATCATATGACTTTTGGTTGGGCAGCATTTGGGGGGGTCATTCTAGAGAGGATGTGGGAGTGAGACTTGGGAGGGTGGAGATCGAAGGTTGAGGCGGTTGACGTCGCGGCGGCAGTTCTGGAGGAAAAGAGTTCCAGAGTTAAGGAAGGGGAGGAGACAGCGGGACTTTACAAGAGGGGTTTCCACGAGGAGGGGGTGCGTTGGTTGGGATGGGACTGGGGGAGAGGGAAGGGTCATCATTGGGGGGGCGAGGACTCCTTCCCATGGAAGACAGAGAGGTCGGATTGGGAATGGGAGGAGGAGTTGCGCTGTGAGGCGGAGAGCGGATGCGACTTGAATGGGTCGAGGGGGGAGAAGGGCGCTCTTGCAAGAAAGTGCCCGGGAGGGGGTGGTGGGCGCGGAACTGACATTGAGAGCGGTCTTTGCGGGGGACATAGGGGAGGGGGACAAAGGCGGAAAATAATTTGTTGACCTCTGCTGAGGAGGACTAGGGGAACTCTGCCCTTGGTGCGAGTGCGTTCAGTGCGGGTAGGAGCCCTGGGGAGCCTCATGTATGGGGGGGAGGGGAGTTCCCTGAAGAACACCCGATGCCCAGGGATGGGGGTGGCAGCGGCAGAGGATTGGGAGTAGGGGCAGTCTTTACAGGGGGCAGGGGACTGGGGACGTTTGGGCAGAAGTCTGTGCGATGGCTATAAGGAGAGGTTGGAAACAGGTGTATTGGAAACGTGGAAGATGGTGGTGAAGTTGAACTCAGTCAGTTGTGTGTGGGAGCAGGAGGTCGAGATTGATCGGGGATGGGGCCCTGGAGACCTGGTAGCTGGGGGCCCATGCGTGTATATATGCCTTGTATGAGTGGCATAGATAGAAAGTCAGAATCATTATCCCATGATGGCAATGTTAAAGACTACAGGGCATAACAATGCTAAAGCCAGAGGGACAAAGTTTAAAGGAGATGAGTGGTGTGATTTTTTTTATGTACAGAAAGTGGTGGGGGTCTGGATCATACTGCCAGGGATGATGATGGAGGCTAATGCAATAGTGGTGTTTAAGAGGTTTTGAGATAGGCACATGGGAATGGAGGATGCACGCAGGCACAGGAAATTAGTTTAACTTGGCATCATGTTTGGCACAGACTTTGTTGGCAGTAGGACTAGTTTCTGTGCTGTGCTGTACTGTTCTGCATTCTTATCCACCACACATCACCAGCTAATCTTTCAGAGAGGATGGTGCATAACAGCTTTTAATAAATACCAACCAGCACGTCACCCCTTGCGTCACTGAATTCCCTTTTAATCATCAAATTCCTGCTCTGTTCACTGAGTGGACTCTGCATTAGCAGAGCCCATACAGATTTATTCTGTTTTCACATGCATTGTTGGTGCAGCACTGTGGGACATTTGTAATCCAATCTTAGAAACCAAGGGCATTAATATGACCAATATTTCAGGGTTGTTACCAATATCTTTACAGAGAGAATCTATCATGGTGCTGCTTATTGAATTGGACATTCATACAAGCCTAATGATTATTTCATCATAATTTTCTTTATAATTGTTCTGCAAGCCATCTCCATCTCTTACAATAATGAGTTTGAAGCAGGAAAATTTACAGCTAATATTTTCTTTGCTCGTCAAAATTAGTTTATCTATTGGGTGGAAATTGTATTTGAAGAAATGTTATTTGTATTGCAGCGACTATTGGCTTTTCGAGTAGTAATTAGCATTATTTTTCATTTTTAAATATTGAAAAGTACCAGAATAGGTTTTCTTCAATGCAGGTGATTTTGCCTCACAATATACGCCACAGCAATTAAGTGGGAAATGATTAAATTTTAGTTTACTTTGCAATTGGTTTTCCATTGCAAACAGGATATCTATCAAAAAAATTTACAATGCATCTTGTTTTGATTTTTTTTTAATTATTTAGTTTTCTGAGAAGATTTATTTGCAGAAGAAATGACTATATTTAAACTTCAATGCCCGCAGGTGAGGTGCAAATCATAATGAAAAATTAGTTTCAGCTGAAATTTGGAATAATCATGTGAGATTACTCTAAGCACCTGCTGGTAGCAGTTACATTAACAGCTTCCACTGATGCTGCTGCAGCTAGTGAAACTGCAACAATGCAAATAACATTCTGATGAATTCATAACAGATGGCACTTGAAGTGAGGGCTTGTGCATAATTTATTTGAAAATTTAAATGCCGAACTACAAGGTTTACACTATTAAGAGTGCCTTCTGACAAAACTTATGAAATTGACACTTTTTTTAATAGCAAAAAACAAAATGCTCATTTTCTCTCAGTTTTCCAGACATTCAACTGCAATAGATCCTCAATGCTTCCAGGTTCGCACATTCACACAAACATACATGAGCACAGAACGCCTCCGACTCTCACTTGCCAAAATAAAAGTGACGGAGGACTGGTCGGCACGTTGATGAAGCGGTAGAGTTGCTGCCTTACGTTGCCAGAGACCTGGGTTTGATCCGGACTACAGGTGTTTTCTGAAATAGATGCGTACGTTCTCCCCGTGACTTGCGCGGGTTTTCTCAGGGATCTCCGGTTTCCTCCCACACTCCAAAGACGTACAGGTTTGTAGGTTAACTGGCTTGGTACAAACATTTCATAAACATTCTTGGTGACACCTATCCATGTTTTCCAGGGATGCTGCCTGACCCGCTGAGTTACTCCAGCACTTTGTGGCCTTTTATGTCATAAATATTATTTTTCTTTTAATATATTCCCCAGCTAAATAGCAACACTAATTAGAATTCAATAATTATAGTTTGTCGTAGAAATTTATATTTAAAAAATGATTCTGACAAATTTCTAAAGTTCCTTTTTAAGATTCTTTTTTAAAATTCTGTCAATTTGAATTTAAAGACTTTCACAATTTGGTGCAGCTGGCAGACAATTTACGGTATAGCATTAAAAACTATATAAAATGATCTAATAAAAGTAAAGATGCACAAAATCAGTAACATAAATCTCAGCGACGTAATCTTTGTTTTATGTGTCCACTGCATTAAATTCACTGGAAAGATAAGAAAAATCCAAATATGACTTCCTAGGGGTGTCTGCTCACTTTTAAAATCTCTATGTCATGGTATATTTATAAATAAATTCTCATTATTAACAATGGAAAGATTTTTCATTGAAATGTAAATTGAGGTAAATCCAATATTTCTTACCATTTACTGTGTAAGAATCTCATCCTTCCAAATTAAAACAAAACCATTGGTCGTAAAACACTTTGACGATTTAATAAAATGTTAAATACAATACTTCTTTTGTTCTTGCCCATGAATGTAAATTTGTTAATCCCTTCATTTCTTGAATTAAGCCCGGCCATTCTGTTTCTTCAGCTGTCACCATCTACATTTCTTCCCCAAACATTCCAAAGACTTGATAAAATATCAAATATATTATTTCTTCTGTTTTTACCTGCTAATGTAAACTAGACTGTGGGACCCATTGGGTCCCAGCTTCTCACGGGAGGGCTGGTCCCCCGACGCAATATTCCACCTTTCCACCAATTCCAATACACACTCACACTCACACACACACACATTCACTCACACACACACACTCATTCACACACACTCACTCACTCATTCACACACACACACACACACACACACACACACACATATACACATACCTCTCACACACACACACATGCACACTCACACACATATACACTCACACAGACTCACACTCGCACATATACACACACACACACATTCACTCACCCACCCACACATACACTCACACACATCCCCACATGCACTCACACACACACTCACACACACACACACACACACACACACACACACACACACACACACACACACACACTCACACTCACACACTCACACACACACACTCTCACTCACACACACTCACACACATACACTCACACACACACATACTCACACTCACACACTCACACACATACACACACACACACACACACTCACCCACACACACACACACACACACACACACACACACATCCCCACATGCACTCACACACTCACATACACACACACACACTCACACACACACATACACACACACCCACACACACACACACACACACACACACACACACACACACACACACACACACACACACACACACACACACACACACACACACACACACACACACACACACACACACACACACACACACACACACACACACACACACACACACACACACACACACACACACACACACACACACACACACACACACACACACACATACACACACACATACACACTCACACACACACACACACACACACACACACACACATACACACACACACACACATACAGTCACACACGTACACACTCACACACACACACACTCACACTCTCTCACACACACACTCTGACTCACACACTGATTCACACACCATATATATGACAGTAAATTTTCTTGAATCTACTCACACAGCTGAGCGCGGCCTCTCCAATGTGGGGCTTCCACAGTCAGCGGCACCTCCCACAATCAGTGTGACCTCTGCACTTACCGGAAATTACGCAATCCGCGCGACCTCTGCACTCACCGGAAATTACGCAATCAGCGTGACCTGTCCACTAAGCGGAAGTCACGAAATGAGCGGGACTTTTGGACTAAACACAGTCAGAACTAATAAAGCATTTAGCCTTCCAAACACAGTTGGTCCTAATAAAGCATTTATTCCTTCCAAACATAGTCGGACCTAATAAAGCATTTATTCCTTCCAAACTCAGTCAGACCTAATAAAGCATTGCAATTTCAAGCACAGGCAGGGTAGTAGACCAAACAACGCATGGCATTGTCTTTAGGTGCTAACAAATCATTTATTGCAAGTACATTGCAGTCTCACAGTTCAGTTGATTCACAGCTTAGAATGACAGTCGTGGTCTCTCCCTCATGATCTTGCACAGTGACTGACACACATCCAAGCATCTGGGGTTTTATAGTCCTCCCCCCTCCTGCCACCCCCCCCTCCAGAAGGGGCGTTACCTTCATTGCAGTGATTGACATGAGAGAGGAACAATCAGCTGATCTCAAGGTTTTTTAAACATTAATAACTTTTTTATTTTCCATCGATGGGAAAAAACCTCGGGGCTGGCTCCGTGGAGGAGGACTGTGAGTATGATGGCCAAACATCACACGATACAGGGTATAGTGTCTTCTAAAATCAATATACAGCGCAGACAGGAAGTGGTCAAGATGAGACTTTTTATTATATAGATGGTTCTTACTAATCTCTTCCTGTCTTGAATTCTAACTGATAATCATGTTTCATCATATTACCACCTGCAGTTTCTTCCTTCAGAATCCAACACGGTTCACAAATTGCTTATCCTTCCTATCTTTCACCTACCCTCGGCAAAGCCTCTCTCAAACAATCCATCTTGTCCCAATGTGCCTGGCACTATTCTGCCAAATTTTTCTTTGGTACATTGATGTCTGCATCGGGGTTGCCTTTGCACCTACAGGATACAAGATACATTAAATTGTCATTTGGACCCCTTGAGGTCCAAACGAAATGCCGTTTCTGCAGCCATACATTACAAAACAATAGACCCCAAGACAACCAACAAACAAAACATAATTTACATAAAAACATCCATCACATCCATTGTGATGGAAGGCCCAAAAATGGCAATTGTCCCGCTCCATTAAAGCCAACGGCGGTGCTAGGTACACCCCCCACGATCAAGTCTAGAACAGTGATTTCATCTAAGCCTTCTTGTGTATGGCCTGCACAGCTTAAATTTGCAGGACATCCATTGTCCTGATCTTATTTGATTGTGCGATGTCAGAGTCAAAGTCGCCCCCGTGTTGATCCCGCGGCCATTAAAGCCACGCATTAGTCACCGGGTCTTGCTGTTAAGCCCCAGGGCGGCTCGCACGTAAGCCTCGCGGGGTTGCAATCCAGGAGCTCTTCAACCCCGCAACTCCGGGGGAATTTCAGCCCTGAAAATCAGGGAGCCGCGGGCTAGTTACCATCCAAACCTCGTTAACTCACTTTACTATCAGCAGCTGACACCTCTCTCCGGACTCGGCCAGCCCCGCGACCGATGGTGAGTCGTTCTTGATCTTCTGTCCTTCCTTACTGGGAAACCCGACGAAAAAGGTCGGGTCCATCAGATTGATGTCCCCCCCCCCACACCCCCCCCCCCCTACTGCAAACCCCCCAAAAAATAACAAAAATTGACAAAAAATTAAGCCGCGGACACAGTGCTATCTCGCCCATAACGGACCCTGCAATCTTCCACCCCATTTCATCTAACTCTACTAGTTACCATCCAAACCTCTAACTCATACCATCCCTTACCTTTCAATGTATCTCTGTCTTCTGCTGGGTACAGGGCATCTGCTATTGACTCTAAGATGAGGCTTTCCACCCTGCCTCTCGCAAACGACCATCCCCAAATATGTTGCATCTGCCTTCTTTAGTATAAACCTTTTTTTTATAAACCCCTGCAGTTGTGGGTGGATCCTTCACCTGTGTATCCTCTGTATCCCCCAACGATGCTAGGGTTCCCCTAGTCCACACTATTCACCCATCAGTGTCTGCATCCAACATTTCTGCCACCAGTCACATCTTCCAGTCACCACACTTTCTGCTTTCCGTAGAGACTACTCTCTCTATCCACATCACTTGGCGGCATTTGTCCGACCCCAACACTCTTGTCTTGCTTTCGCCCCCTTCTCCAATTAGCCTGAAGCAAAATGTTGACTTGAAATATTGCTTGCCATTCCCTCCTCAGGTGCTGCCTGACCTGCTGAGTTCTTCCAGCACTTTGTGTTTTGCTCAAGATTCCAATATTTATGGTTCTATGTGTCTTATCTTGTTCCACCAATGCAAGTATCTATTTTGTCCGGGTCCATTCCCCTCCATTTTAAACCTGATGTTAGCAACCTTTACTCAAAATAGCTCACATCAATGGATTCAAGGACATTCTGAATGGCCCTTGAATTCACCGTCACCTCAGAGCTAACTTGCTGCTGTTCTTTCAACTGTGTATGAATCTCTTTAAATAACTTCTGCCGTACTCTTGTGAGAATCTCTTCTTATCCATAAAAAAATCTCCTCTATTGAACACTCTTCCAATAGCTGAATGGGAAAGATTGATTATGTCTCTCCTTTAATTAGTAAACCTGGTTTCCACCCTGCAGTTGTGGATGGAATCCTCATCTGTGTATCCTCTGTATCCCACAATTATGCTTTTGCTCCCTTGGGCATCATGTCTATCATTGGGCAACACGGTGGCGCAGCGGTACAGTTGCGGCCTTACAGCGTTTACAGCCTCAGAGAGTTCGATATTGGCTACTAGTGCTGTCTGTGCGGAGATTGAATGTTCTCCCCGTGATCACGTGGGCTTTCTCTGAGAACTTTGGTTTCCTTCCACACTCCAAAGACCTACAGGTTTGTAAGTTAATTGGCTTGGTATAAATGTAAAGATGATCCCGAGTGTTGGGTAGTGCGGGGATCATTGGTCTCCGTGCTATATATCTAAACTAAACTAAATTATCTCGACAGATTGACACTGACCATCAAACCAGATAGTGGGAAGCTTAAAGTTAAGGTATTACTTACTTGTTATACGAGAATTTGCCCGAACAGTCTATGACCCATAGTGCCATGTTTAAAGCCCATAGCGCTGCAGCCGACAGCTCTTTGTTTAAAGCCCCACGCACTAAGCTGATAGTGCTCTGTTTAAACCTTTGCACGCCAAGTCTGTAGTGCTATGTGTATTACCTTTGTGCGCCAAGTCTGTGGCTGAGAGCGCTTTGTTTCCTAGGGAGGGGGCTTGCTCACATGAAGTCCCTGGCCAGGACTTACCGGCAGTTATTTCAACGGCTAATTTCTGCCATGAGGTAAGCCATAAGGTAGTTCTTGACGAGAGGGGTTCACCGACGGCCTGGGTTGTGATCAGCGCCATGGACGGAGGCAGAGAGAGAGGGAGGTGTGCTGCTGTAAGATGGGCCTCCGCGCATACCGAGACAAGCATTGTTTTTGTTCTTTCTCGTGCCAATAAAACTGATTTGTAACAACGGATGAGTGTGCCTTTTTTCTGTTCTACCAGTCAGATCCTTGAACCTGTTCCCTTGTAACATTATCAAATGAAAAAAACAACGGCAATGTCAATGTAATTGTTTTATATAACTTGTTAATGCCATTGTATGATTTAAACTAGTGTTGAAGAATAAAATCCTTGGAAAACCCAGATAAGTATTAGCAGCAGTAGGAATTCTAACAGTTTTACAGTCACCTTTCAAAATATGGTTATAAATGAAGTGTTTTGAAAAACAATAAATTGTTGTTTAAGGATGTAGCATTTCATGAAAGATGATGGCTATATTACACAGAACACTCTGAAGGAGGAAGAATCTATTATCAAAATCATTATTTGAAAGAAAAAGTTGTGACATACTTTCCATTTATCTCCTTTTGATTTCTCTGTAGATTTCTCTGTGGATTTTTCTTACTCTTTAGTAATAGAAATCAGTACCTTAAACTCTGCCATAGATTCACAAGGGACATTGAACTTGCTCCTCAATTTCTAACGGTGATTGCCACTATCTAGCAGAACTGAACAACCTAAGCATCACTATCTCTAACATATAGTTGTTTTTTTAAAAGAGATTTTTATTTCATACTTGACTTTTAATGGTCCTAAATTTTGTTGAACTGATCATTGAAGCAGCAAGCATAGTCCCCAGATAATGTGCATAAATTGTGTAAAATGAATAGCATTTACAAATGTAGTCTAATAGCCTGTATTTCAGCCAATGTAATAAGAGCGCTTAGATAATTACAGAAAAATACTCCAATTAACCTCCTTAAAAGTCAAATAGATGGATTTCCCCCATCTCCATTAATTCTAAAGTGACAATAATTTGAATGAGCTAGAGTATAAGAGAAACAGAGAGGTGAGTCACTACATTTTGTCATTTAATCACAAACACACAGTCTTTGGACATAAAAGCCCTTGATTTTCCATTCACCATTGGGAATTGTTAGGTTAGTCATACCACTGTGTAATCCATCTATCCTCTATTCACACGGACATTAGATTTGCACCTTTCAAGCAACTAATGAGAAAACTATCAACAATAAATTAAGGACCTTCAGTGAAAACACAATAAATTCAAAATATAGTCAATTTCCCAGCTAGGCAATCTTGATGGGGGGAAAAAAGTAATAAAAACCATTACCCGTGTTTACTTTCAAATTAGCACTGTGTGACTTTAATTGATAGTGTAGAGGATGTTTTCCAGAATGCTGCCTGAATTATAGGGTATTAGCTCTCAGCAGAGTTTGGACAAACTTGCATTGATTTCTTTGGAGCATTATAGGTTAAGGTCACTCAGTAATTAAAAAAGCTGTTTCGGTCGATGATCTGTTAGAAGTATATACACTAATGAAGAGGCTACTCCTTCTTCTACCCTCTCTCATCAAGCAAAAGGTATAGAAGCATGAAAGCGCACACCGCCAGATTTGGGAACAGTTTCTTCCCAGATGTTCTCAGGCAACTGAATCATCCTTAGAAGACAGAGGTGATTTTATTTGATCCCAATGGCTGCCGTGAACCTCCATTTGTTGATTTAGGTCCATTGTCACGGTACGTGAAGCCCACAGTTCTGAACCTGGGTTTTAGGATGGACAGTGACTTTAAATTAGATCGCCAAATATGCGCGGTGGTTAAGTCCAGCTTCTTTCACTTAAGGAAGCTGGCGAAGGTGAAGCCCATTCTCGAGCGGCAGCATTTTGAGACAGTAATCCATGCCTTTATTACATCTAGGCTGGATTACTGTAACGCGCTCTATTTTGGAGTTGCTCGTTCTTCACTGGCTCGTCTCCAGTTGGTTCAGAATGCTGCTTCTCGCCTTTTAACTGGGACTCGAAAGAGGGAGCACATATCGCCAATTCTGGCCTCCCTCCACTGGCTCCCGGTGCACTTTCGAGTTCATTTTAAGATACTGTTATTTGTTTTTAAATCTCTGAATGGGCTCGCCCCGCCTTACCTCTCTGAGCTGCTCCACCCATACGCTCCTGCCCGGTCCCTCAGGTTAGCTGGTCAGCTGCTCCTGGAGGTACCGAGGTCTAATCGGAGGCTCAGAGGGGATAGAGCCTTCTCTGTTGCTGCTCCAGCACTCTGGAACACCCTGCCGTTGCACATCAGACAGGCCCCCTCACTGTCCATCTTCAAATCCAGTGTTAAAACACATTTGTACGCCCTGGCTTTTGACCATGCCTGAGACTTTGCTTCTGTTTTTATTGTTTTTAATGTTTCTTTATTTTACATGTCTTTTCCTACTATTTCTTTTGATTGTTATTATTGGTGTGTATTAACTTTTTTGTCAATGATTAGTGATGTACAGCACTTTGTTGCAACTATGATTGTTTTTAAAGTGCTCTATAAATAAAATTATTATTATTATTATTATTATTATTATTATCCTACCGCAACCAGAAAACATTGCTGAACTACTAGCTACCTCTTTGATGACCCTTGGACTATCTTTGGCCGGACTTTGCTGGCTTTACCTTGCACTAAACGTTAGTCACTCATCATGTAAATGGATCGATAGTAATCATGACTGGTTAGCAAGCAACAAAAGGCTTTTCAGTGTACCTCAGTACCCATGGCATTAAACTAAACTGAAACTAGATGGGAGAGTAGATGGTTAGAACCTTTTTCCAAGAGAAGAGATACAGTATCTAAGACTAGAGGCATAGCTTTAAGAGGGGGGAAGTTTAAAGGAGATGAGCGGGTGATGTTTTTAACAGAGAGAGTGGTGGATGCTAGGAACACATTGTCAGCAATGGGGGTGGAAGAAGAAACGATAGTGGTGTTTAAGAGACATTTAGAAAGGCACATGGATATGTATGAAATGGAGGGATGTAGATCGCATGCTGGTAGAGGAGATTAGTTTAACGTCATCATGTTTGGCAGAGACACCCTGAGCTGGAGAACCTGTTCCTGTGCTGTACTGTTCTATGATAAATTCAGTTATCAATCCCAATTATCAATGTTATCCTCATCAGAAATATATGAACCCCTCAAGAAATGAGAGATCTAATTTCTGAATCATTTGTGAATTACTTGGATTAGAAAGTTCCTATTTCCTGCGCAGGTAAATCCAGTAAAACCCACAAACCACATTCTCATCATTTATTGCGATCCACAATCTTTTCTCAATCTTTGATAGTCTCCATATTATTAAAATGTTGTAGGAATATGGCAGATTGTAAAGAGGGCTGCAAGAACGATAATATATGGATCATTACATTTTGGACTAGATGGGGCTATTTTCTCAAAATAAGTAGAATTTAAGAAGTGATGTGACAGATATGTTTAAAATAATAAAATGGCTCCAGGGTGTAATCATTGGAAAATTGTTTCCAATTGTACAGTAGATAAAAATAAGTGGAAACAAATCTCATACAGAATTCAGGCGTAACCTACTTACCTGGGGTGAAAGAAAGAGCGTTCGAGTCGTGGCCTAGTTCTCACCAAATCTTCCAGCACCACGCACAAGAAGTGCAAGACAGACACCTTTGTATGCAGATGCTGAGAAGTGTGTTCAGCTTTCGCTGAACAACTTCTAATCTTGTGTATGGACTCGATGATAAGAAGAAGAACCTACTTACATGAAGTAAAAGTCTTGGAATGGACTATTGTAAGTAACAATCAAGGTAAACAACATCAACATATATTTAAAGGAAAGTTGGGGTAAAAAAAAGAGGACTTTATAGAGTTGGATGATGAGAAATGGAAGGGGCTTAAATACTAGTTGGGGTAAAGGCTTACCTCAATTCCATTAACACATGTCCAGATTTTTTTTTCCCCTCTGGGGAGATTAATGAAACATTTTGGTATATTCCACCTTATACAGATGTCACTGACCGGGCTCCGAGACATTTGACCCTTTCAGTCTTCCCATTTATTGAAGTTCTCTGGTGGCTGCAATTGAAGTTCTGCACCCTGGAGTGACCTGAAGGCTCCTGATTTGGCCTCCACAGCCCTCAGTGGCAGAGTTCCACAAATTAACTATCCCCTGACTATAGAAGTTCCTCCTCACCTCCTTTCTAAAAGAGCGCCCTTTAATTCTGAGGCTTTTACCTCTGGTCCTAGAATCTCCCACCAGTGGAAACATCCTTTCCTCATCCACTCTATCTATGCCTTGCAATACAAATGCCTAGCGTAGTTTTACAAGGTTAATTCCCGGGATGGCAGGACTGTCATATGCTAAGAGAATGGAGCGGCTGGGCCTGTATACTCTGGAGTTTAGAAAGATGAGAGGGGATCTTATTGAAACATATAAGATTATAAAGGGTTTGGACATGCTAGAGGCAGAAAACATGTTCATGATGTTAGGGGAATCCAGAACCAGGGGCCACAGTTTAAGAATAAGCGGTAAGCCATTTAGAACAGAGATGAGGAAACACTTTTTCTCACTGAGAATTGTGAGTCTGTGGAATTCTCTGCCTCAGAGGACGGTGGAGGACGGTTTTCTGGATACTTTCAAGAGAGAGCTAGATATGGCTCTGAAAGATAATGGAGTCAGAGGATATGGGGAGAAGGCAGGAATGAGGTACTGATTGGGGATGATCAGCCATGATCACATTGAATGGCGGTTCTGGCTTGAAGGGCCGATTGGCCTACTTCTGCACCTATTGTCCTAAATTGATTAATTGAAAAAACCCATCATATTACTGTTAATTAGAACATAAAGTACAGTGAAATAAAAATGATTAAAACTGCTAATCTTACCGTTGCAATGTAGACTGATGAACTACAATGAATATGGTTGTCACTTGTTTGACAGCCATGACTGGTACAAAGCTGAGGGGCAGAATGCAAAGTATGTCCAGCTCCTCCGCTCTGTGCGATATGGAAATGTGGTTGGACAGATGAACTTGAAGGTGGTTTGTTAATATTGACCAAATTAAAGACACCATAAAATGGAGAATCCCTGCATTTGTCAAAATTGCTTAACCTTTGTCAATGGAAATTTACAGGCTGTGGATGGCCAGTCTGAGCATCAGATTGTTATGCAGGATGGTGAACGTTCCAGGTGTACTCCTCATTTCCCCTTAATTGATAAAATGTATAAAATCTCTGCAAACAAACTTAAATGCATTTATATGATTGGATTGCTGCAAAAGAATTGTAAATAATTTAAATAATGTTGCAAGACAGTTACCCTGCTGTTTGTTGATTGGTCAAAGTGTTAAGCCCTGGCAGGATTGTTTTGAGTTCCAGGGTAAATGTTGCATTATTCAGTTAGTTAGCTTCCTTCCAGAAGCCTTCTCCAAGAAACAATGTATGGGAGACTCTGCAATTGGTTTGGGGGAACTGTCAATAATGTATTGATGTGATTAATATGTTTGATTGGACTGTAAAGAGACCACCCCAATGTAGTTCGAACGTAGTTCGGCCCCTCAAGGTTCATGGACCTATAAAAGATGGCTCCACCTTAGATCGAGGTTGATCTTCTGGAGGAATGCTTGGGGCTGCGTGACCTTTTGTCGTGTTTCTGCTTGGCTAGGCAGAGACAAGGATCGAACCTGTGGTGGTTTAGGTATCGTATAGGGAAATTTGCTGTTCAATCTAAAAATAAAGTTTAGTTGTTCCAGTGCTTGACTCAATGTTTTTGATTGGGGGGTAAGCTTGTGAAGAGCGAATTTACAGTTTCTACTTATCAGGGCAGATTGATAATGATTATTTATGGAATCACCTCCCACAATACAGCGCAACTAGGCCTGGTATTTTAGCTTTGGTTGAAATCGACACCCTTTAAATTAAAACCCAAGATTTATTCAAATTTAGATATTGCTTGTAATGGAAGTGTGTGATTTCTGTTTAATAATTCACCACTGAATGAGACACAAAATTATATATTAATTTCTAATTGTGTGTGAGTTGTTCTAACCAGAATCACCTTCTGGGTTAGTTTCCCCCTTATCTCCATCTGCGCCAAATAACCTATTTCTGAATCTCACTTATCTCACTTCATAGGGTCCACTCACTTTAAACTGGCAAAATATATGATATTCCACCAGATTGTCATTTATTGTGCTTTGTCTAACTTGCTTGGTGAAATTTATTTGGAATCCTTGACATTTGCCATTTTAAAATAGTGTCCATTTTGGCTGCTGTACCCCATGTTTCATTGAGTAGATCTTAATTTGAAAAGGCTGTTTTATAATAATTTTGTGTAATAAAGCCTGCATCTGTTTTGTAAAATACCAGAGATGTATTGTAATTATTTATGCAAATTAAAAAAAGCAAAATGTTTGGGCATGAGCCAATTATATAAACACACGAAGCACTTACTATAAAAACAGAAGAAATTCTAATATTGGTAGTTCAGGAGCTCCAGCCAAGTATTTATCAGGTAGTGATTGGTAAAAATACATCTCTTGACGCTCCTGAACACATCATCAGTGATGTAACCTGATGTTCAGGTCTTTCAACATCCTCATCCAGGCAATCCAGCTGTGGTTGATCAGACCACGACTTGTGTTCAGGTGACATTCGTTCCTCCCCATGGACCTCCTCTCCTGATCCAGAGCCAACTCGAGGCCTTCTCCGCTGCCTCTGTGGTGTTCTTGATGGCTCTTCTCCTCTCCATTCCGTTGATGCCCAGTGCACTCAAGGCTTTGTAGACCGATTGCCCTACAAAACCTCTGCAGCCAACCTCGATGGGAATACACTTTGCTTTCCAGCCCCACTAACGGCAGTCTATGTCCAGCTTTTCATATTTGGCCTTCTTCCTCTCGAGGGCCTCCTCCAGACGGTCCTCCCAGGGCATTGTATAGTAAGTACAATCCCTTCAAAGATAGGCAGTGATGCGCTGCTTGCAGTCTACAATCTACTGGCTCGAGTGAATTGGTAGGTTTCACGTCAATAATACCTACTTTGTATGCAAAATCCCCACCACCACAGCCCCCTATACACCCTCCACTGACCAACACAAGGCTGCACAACACCATTTGAAACCTTTCCGTTTAACACTCTGAATAATCAGTCATTTCAGCACTCTTGATTCAGCCCTGTTTCAAGGATATTTTCACTAATTAAGCTCAGCCATATAGAACAAATAACAATACTAATGTTGACACATGTCAATACAAACATTCGCATTTAATAAGGATTAAACCACCTTTACTGCGACTAACTTCTGCAAAAGTCTGTGCTTTCCTCGATCGACACAATTTCAGACACAAGCACAATTGCCTCTTGCTTTCTCATTCGAGTGGGAAGGAGATTGCTATATTGCATTGTGTAAGTCAAATGGATGTAGTTGTTACTCATATTTCTTTGTACCAGTTATAAATACAACACGTATTATATGCACTCTTAAAAGCTCATTGTGCTTGAGCTTGGCTTCCAATCATTCATTCCCATATTTGACATGAATATATGAAAATGCTCTCGCTTGGAGCTATTTCACCAACATTATGGGTCATCAAAATGAACTGCTATCCCAAACAGAGGAGGAAAAAAGATGGATTAAAAACAAACGGAAACAACAAAGGTAATAACTGATCAATGTCATAATAAGTGGAAGAAATCGATCAATGTCTTAATAGTGGCAGTATTAAAATAAATTGTTTTATTCTTAATGAATAAGAATGCAGCTCAGACCTGTTGGGTCTTGATATTTGCTTAATAATTAGAGGTTTTTCTAGATTAAAAGCAAATCAAGTAAAATGAGATTGATATGAAGAAATTGCAGCCTTGACTCAGAAGCTAATCATTAGTTGGATTCAGAAATTACATTTATCAATCTACAGGTTCATATCATCTGTTTGAAAGCCCAGAGGAAATATCCTGGTGCTGTGATACTCAGCACTAATTATATCAGCGACATGGCAATTTGAATTTGAGGAATTTTAAAACAAGCAGATTTAATCAGTTATGTGCAGATTTATATCAGTTTAGTTTGGAGTTAAAAGCACCATACAAACAGAAGATGTAGGAATCATTTCTTGTTCTTCAAGTTCCGTGCACTGAGGAAAGCCTGCATGAAATTGTTGCCATGGAAACGGAGAGTCATTTGTGGCAGTATCAATAGAGATGGCTTATGAAGAACCCAAGAAAACATAATGTATTTACCAGCAGAAGATGCAGATGAACAACTGAGAGCTGTTCAAAGTTGGGAAGTATTTATGTGAAGTAAATTAACAAATAATGTCTGTTTGTGCTTATCTTTGTAGAGAATTGAGAATAATTAGTTTGTGGCAATTATTTAAAAAGTCTGTTTATGGGGGATTACCTCAAGTTATTTGGACTAGCAGATAATCCTTGGTTTTGACTGACTGAACACATGCAATGTTGGTAATTTATAATTCGTTCTTCCATGAACTTTTGTGAAATTGAGATTGTCAGTTTAAATGCAAGATATCGAAAATCAGCTCGGTATGTTTGTGAATACTGCAATACTTATTGAAGCGATGGTTAAGGTAAAAGTACTTTAAGGATAATTTAGTTTATAAACTTTATTCAATCCGTTTCATCTCAGTCCTCGGCTAGCTTATCACCTATAATATCCATGTAACAACTTCCCACACATTCATGGATAAGAAATGTCATCCTAGGTTGAAATGTTGGCTTGAGGTATAAGGCCATATTACCATTGATTAGAACTTCAGTTATGCCAATAGCAGCCCTCAAACAAGTGACACAGAGGTGGGTATGTGGCAGGGAGTGTGGTCAGGGAAAGAGGTTCAAGAGTGTGGGAGGCGGATTTTTTGGAGCAAAATATAACCAAAGTCAGGGAGAAATAGGTTCCTTTGAAGGCAATGGCTATGCTGAGAGTGAAAGGGTGATAGCTGGACAGTAAGGGTCCTGCCAAAGAGATTCCAGTATTCATTGGAGTAGGATGGATAGAGTGCTATTTTTGGTTGGTGATGATAACCAGTCAGGTAGTTATTACTTAGCGGAGGTAATCGAGGCCTACATGGAGGACCTGGTCACAGTGTCCATTGGGAGGTTTAGTTGCTCAATGAAAGGCAGCAAGTGCTGGAGTTAGGATGGGTAGCAGAGGGAGTTTTGAGGGTGTTCTCCTCAGCTGTCTGTACAATTGGAGGGTCATATAGGGTGTAATAGCAACTAGGGTGAGAAGATAGTACTGCCAGTCAGCAGTAAGTGATTGGCAAAGGCCTGCATCCTCGAATGCTGGGCCACTGGTGGCTTGCTGCCATCATACTCACCATTCTCCTGTGCTCAAGTGCAACAAGTTTTGTTCCGATCGATGGTATAGTTTAAAAGTTATTAAGGTTTAAAAATCTTTAAAAACGCGCATGCGCAGATTGGTCTCTTCTCCTGTCAGTCAGCGACACTCCGATTGGTCTTCCCTCCTGTCAGTCAGGGCGATGCCCCTTCCTGGGCGGTGCTCGGCATCTTTACTGGAGCTGAGGGATGCTCCGCTGTTGCCGGCAGAGGTCTCCAGCCGGAGACCGGAAGCGGCACGGAGCCGGACATGTCGGCCAAACGGAGAGCGGAGAATCTGATCCCGGCGGAGGAGAGCGATAAGTTACTGATTCGCCTGCTGTGAGTCCCCATCACACCTCCCCCCTGTTCCATCCCCTTCCCCTCTGGTACCTCTCGCTGACTTCAGCCCCCCTCCCCCGTGATATCACCCTCTCCCCCATGGCTCTTCCCCCGTCTTTTCACCGAGCTCCCTCCCTCCCTCCCCACTCCCAAACTCTTCCCCCCCCTCCCCCCCTCCCCCCAAACTCCCCTGCCCCCCCCACTTCCACCCCTGCCCACACACCCCCCTCTCCCCCCCACAAACCACACCCCCCCCCCCCCACAAACCACTGCCCACACACCCCCCCCTCCCCCCCTCACAAACCACCCCACACACCCCCTCCCCCCACACACAAACCACTGCCCACACCCCCTCTCCCCCCCACATCACATGCCCCCCCACCCCCCCCCCCACACACCCTCCCCTCCACGTCCCCCCACATCACCCCCATATCCCGCCACCCCCCCACACACCCCGCCCCACACACACTCCTCCCCCCCCCCACATACCCCTGCGCCCACACCGCCCCCACCCCCCCACATACCCCGTGCCCCCACATCCCACCTGCCCTACCCCCCTGCCCACCCATACCCCTGCCCTCTACTGCCCGCCCTGTCCACACACCTGCCCTCTACCCCCGCACACCCCCCTGCCCCCCCCCCCCATACCACCCCACCCCCCCTCTGACCACACCCCCCTCCTCCCGCCCACACAACCCATTACCCCCCACACATTTTACATTTTATCTCTGCTTTGTCCATCCCCTTGGTCTCATTTTCACACCTCATACTTCCTTATCTCTGTATCTCCCTCTCCCCTGACAGTCTGAAGAAAGGTCTCGACCCGAAACGTCACCCATTCCTTCTCTCCAGAGATGCTGCCCGTCCCGCTGGGTTACTCCACCATTTTATGTCTGTCTTCGGTTTAAACCAGCATCTGCTGTTCCTTCCTACAACATGGCTGATTTATTGATTTCTAGCTGCTAGTGAGTCAATGGACAGTTCAGTGTTGTTGGGAATACAGCTGTCATTAATGTGATGAACGTGCCTAATTGACTTCATTGACCATTTGATGTAATTATGATTGCATGGTGATCGATTGGCATTCTGCAGGAAATTTCAACTGATAACCTTGTTCGTGCAGGCGATACCTGGAATGTGATGCCCAGCCTCACTACCTTACAACCTACCATAGACTCAGTAGACTCACAGTATTGTGTTTGCCATCAGATTGTGTCTCCTCCATAGTCTATTGATCAACTTGCACAGAACACACACCGTTTTTGTTATGTGCTTGTTGATTTCAGCATCAGGTGACTGATTGATGCTGATTTTGGAGCCAAGCAAAGCTGTCAACAACTACCAGTCGCATGTGCAGGAAGGAACTGCAGACGCTGGTTTAAACAAAAAGCTGGAGTAATTAACCAGACAGCATCTTTGGAGGAAAGGAATAGGTGATGTTTCGGGTCGAGACCCTTCTTCATACTGTTATCAGAGCAAATAAAATGGTTTGGCAGAGTCCTGGCTTTGGTCTTGCTATTTGTTTATTATTGTTTCATGTACCAAAGTATTGCGGAAACATTTTGTTTGCATGTTGCACAGTTTGCATCATATATCAGGTAGTGCTAAAGAGAAAATTAACCATGCAGAATATAGTGATATGGCTACAGAGAAAGGAAAGATTCTAAAAAAAAAATGCAAGGGCTATAATAAGGTAGATTGTAAGATCAAGAATTTGTCTTTGGTAAATGAGAGATCCATTTAAAGGTGTTTAAATGCAAGGAAGAAATTGTCCTTGGAATCTTTAGAGTTTAGTGATATGCATTAGTAGAAATTGGTAAGTCATTGGAAACGTACTGAATTTCCTTTGTCTTCTGAGGAAGTAGAACCATTTGTGCTTTCTTGGCCATTTTGTTGGCATCAAAGTGGTTGGACCAGGATAAATATTTGGTGTTTACACCTAGAAGCCTGAAAGTTTGACCATCTCCATTTCAGCACCACTGATAGTGTAGATCATCCCACGTCCTGACGTTGAAGATAGCTCCTTTGTTTCGCTGACATTGAGGGGAGGCTGTTTTCTTGATACCATCTATAGAGCTCTCTATTTGCTTCCTAGCCTCTGTCTCATCATGGCTTGAGATCTCGCCTGCTATAGTAGTTTCATCCGCAAGCTTCAAAATTGAGTTAGAGCAGAATTTGTCCAAAGAGTCACGATTGGGTAGAGATTATAGTAAGGCAGTGTTATGGGGCATTAATGTTTGTGAATTATCTTGGAGAAAGGTTTGTTGCTTATCCTTGCTAATTGTAGTCTGTGGATTAGGAAGTCGAGCGATCCAGTTTGCTGAAAGGGTGCTGAGTTATAGGAATTTGAAGATGAGTTCAGATAGTTGGAATTATGCTTTTGAAGATGGAGCTAGAGGAGTGTGAGTGTGTAAGAAGGAACTGCAGGTGCTGTTTTATACCGAAGATAGACGCGGAAGGCTGGAGCAACTCAGCAGGCCAGGCAGCATCTCTGGAGAAATCATCTTTGGTCACCTATTCCTTTTCTCCAGAGATGCTGCCTGACCTGCTGAGTTACTGCAGCTTTTTGTGTCTATCTCTAGGTGTCTGATGTTCAAGAGGTTTTACCCTGTCAGAGATGACCTTATCCTTTGATTTTGTCATAAAAGGATCAGATCACACTGAATATCCTTGGCTTGTAGCCGGCTGCCTTCAGCAGCATGAATAAACCACCCCTGCTCATACAATTGAATGCCTTGGTAGTGATCAATGAAAGCATTATATAATGGTCTGCTTTGTTCATGACATTTCTCTTGCAGCTGCCAAACTAAGAAGATAGTATCGATTATGGATATCCCAGGGATTTAGAGTCAATGTTTTCAAGCAAGATCTGTACTCAGTCCAGTGACGTGGGCAAATACTTCTCCCTCAGTACCCAACAGGGAGCTGCCTGTACATCTCATATTCTAGGAGGGCATTTTAACCCTTCAAGACTATAATGGCGTACGACAATCCCATTTCCTCCCCTTCTAATTTTCCCTGTAATCTAATCTTACCTTATCCTTCCCAACAAAATACCTCTCACCTACACCCAGCGGCGAATTACAATGTCCAGTTTAACAAGCCATTGGCATGTGCGAGGAAACCAGATCCCCTAGTGGAAACGCTCACAGGCCCAGGGACAATATGCAGGTCAGGAATGAACTCTTGTTGCTGGAGCTGCATTGTGATGCTGCCATTATTACAATAGCACAGGGGTGGGGAACCTGTGTCCTTAAGGCCACATGCAGCCTTCTAGGCCATTAAGTGCGGCTTTTTGAATGAATCCAAATTTTGTAGAACAAATCCTTTTATTTTTATTAATATGTTTTTGATTGGCTTAGAAACCAAAGATCTTATAGCGGAGCAAGATGGGTTACTTTCACGCAAACGTGTAGTACGCTCATGGGCGGATTCATGGGTGATAATAGGACCCATTTTAGCAACCAGCCCCCACCATCTTGTTCCGCCATCTTGCTTCCGGCCAAAGATCGGATCTTTGTTTCCGCAGCGGGGAGAAGGAGTGCACGGCCCGGGGAGAGGGAGTGTGGGGCCCGGGGCAGCGGGAGAGGTAGTGCGCGGCCATGGGAGAGGGAGTGTGGGGCCCGGGGCAGTGGGGAGAGGGAGTGTGGGGCCCGGGGGAGAGGGAGTGGGGAGAAGGAGTGCGCGGCCCGGGGGAGGGAGTGTGGGGGCCCGGGGCAGTGGGGAGAGGGGTGGGGGCAGCGGGGAGAGGAGCATAGGAGGGGGGGCGATATTGCAGTGAGGGGGCAGGGCGGGGGAGTGGCGGGGGGGGGGGGGGGGGTGGGGTGGTGGGGGCATAAGGCCTAGTGTGTGTGAAGTTGCGGGGAGGTTTACAATGTTTCTTATTTAATGTCCCTTGTCTAGTCTGAAATAAAGTTCATCATTGGATCAGAAGAAATATAATTGTGTGTGTTATATGATTATATACATTTATATCACATTCATGTATGTGTGTTTATAAACATTTTATTCTTTAACAAGAATTAACAGAATTATGAACTAACAGAATTATGAATCTAACCCTATATCACACACAAAAACTTCCCCCGCAATGTCAATTACCCTGCGAGTCGGGTCGGTTCCGGTTACTACAAAATCAACTCAAACACTGCTTGTGAGCCATTTAAAAAGAAATGATTTAAAAAAACATTAAAAAAGACAATTACCAGAGTCAAATTTTATTCTTGACAAGAAGTATGAACTGACAGATTTATGAATCTAACCCTATATCACACACACAAACTGTTGCCCCGCAACATTGATTACACTGCGAGTCGGGTCGGGTCAGGTAGGCTCAGGTTACTAAAATGGGCGGGGAAAAATGCCCAGGATCCCTTCCATAGCGTACTACACGTCAGCCCATTGCATTTCGCAGGAGTAGCCTATCTTGCTCCGCTATAAGATCTTTGTTAGAAACATAGAAACATAGAAAATAGGTGCAGGAGTAGGCCATTTGGCCCTTCGAGCCTGCACCGCCATTCGGAGGAGGAGCCATCTTGGGGAACTGCTGCTAGCCAGCAGCCGTCCGTTTTAATTCGCTTTTTAAAAAGTTTTTAGTGAGTCCTGTTTTTTGTCCGTAGGGGATATGGACTTTTTAATGTGGGGGGTAGGGGTTAATTTTACTTCTAGGTCCCTACCTGGTCGATGAGGCAGCTTTTTCTCCGGGCTGCCCGTCGACCCGTCCTCGTGGCCTACCAGTGGGCTTGGAGCGCCGTTTCCTGGCGGGGACCGCCCAGCACCTCGGCCTCGGTGGCGGCACAGCGCTGGAGCGCCATCGTGGAGCGGAGCGGGCGATGCCTTGCCTGGGTCGCCGCGCTGGATCGACGCGCTGGAGCTCTGGTGAGCTGAGACCGCCGTGTTCAACACCTCCGGGCTGCGGGTCTGCGGAGCGGAGCGGGCGGCGCCAATTTCAACATCGGGAGCCTGGGAGCTCCAAACCGGCGCGGCCTTGTTGGCTTCGGAAGCCGCAGTCTCCAGCTAGATAGCGGCAGGTGGCCCAGACGCCGAGAGGACTCTCCCGACGCCGGGGCAAGACCACCCGGTGAGAATGGCCAGGAACATCGGGTGTCCGTAGAGGCAATTGCGGTGGCCTCAATAGGCCTGACTTTGGGGTGAACTTGGGATAGGGACTGGACATTGTGCCTTCCCCCACAGTGGTATCCATTGTGGGGGAATGATTTTTTTGTCTGTAAGGTAATCCTGTTGGTCTTTGTCCAAGATGGCTGCCGTGAAGGGAGAGTGGACGCTGGCGCGCTTTAGCTGCCGCTGCTCTCTCTTCACACTGTGTTTTTGATTTTTGTTTTTGGACTGAATTCTGTTTTTAATTTGTGTTTCTGTGATGTCTTTATTATTTATTTTATTCTGATTATATGTTTATATTTCCTGTTAACCTATGTAAGGTGTCCTTGAGATGTCTGAAAGGCGCCCAATAAATAAAATTTATTATAATTTATTATTATTAATATGATCATGGCTGATCATCCAACTCAGTATCCTCAGGAGCCTTCTCTCCATACCCCCTGATCCCTTTAGCCACAAGGGCCACATCTAACTCCCTCTTAAATATAGCCAATGAACTGGCCTCAACTACCTTCTGTGGCAGAGAATTCCAGAGATTCACCACTCTCTGTGTGAAAAATGTTTTCCTCATCTCGGTCCTAAAAGATTTCTCCCTTATCTTTAAACTGTGAACCCTTGTTCTGGACTTCCCCAACATCGTGAACAATCTTTCTGCATCTAGCCTGTCCAACCCCTTAAGAATGTTGTACGTTTCTATAAGATCCCCCCTCAATCTTCTAAATTCTAGCGAGTACAAGCCGAGTCTATCCAGTCTTCTTCATGTGAAAGTCCTGACATCCCAGGAATCAGTCTGGTGAACCTTCTCTGTACTCCCTCGATGGCAAGAATGTCTTTCCTCAGATTAGGAGACCAAAACTGTTCGCAATACTGCAGGTGTGGTCTCACCAAGACCCTGTATAACTGCAGTAGAACCACCCTGCTCCTATACTCAAATCCTTTTGCTTTTATTATTTTTTATTTTAATCTCAAAATGAAGGTATTTAAAATAAAAATCCTATATCTAATTGAAGTTTCTTGGATGCGGCCTTATTAGATTACAGACAAACTTAATCTGACCTTCCAACATGAAAAGGTTCCCCACCCCTGCAATAGCAGATGTTGTCCTTGTTATTGTACAAGGTCACGATCAAATGCCTCAGTTTCCTCCCACATGTCTGAGGTATGTGAACAGGGTGATTGTAATCATGTATAATCTTTTCGCTGACTGGTTAGCACGCAACAAAAAGCTTTTCACTGTACGTGACGATAAACTAACCTAAACTAAACAATGTAATTTGTCCCTCATGTTTATGTGGGATGGAGACAGATGTCAGATGTCAAGGAAGGGCAAGGAGACAGATGTCAAGGAAGAGCACAGTGAGCCATTGATATATGAACGTGAGAGCAAGCAAAACTGGCAACAAAGAAGATTAAGTATTTGATTTTTTATGAATGAAATATCTGATCTCATGACCAGGTTTTCAAATGGCAAGCAAAAGTAATCCATATAGACATAAATTATGTAGGAAAGAACTGCAGATGCTGGTTTAAATAGAAGGTAGACACAAAATGCTGGAGTGACTCAGCGGGACTAGCAGCATCTCTGGAGAGAAGGAATGGGTGATGTTTCAGGTCGAGGTCTGAAGAAGGGTCTCATCCTGAAACGTCGCCCATTCCTTCAATCCAGAGATGCTGCCATGTTGAGTTACTCCAGCATGTTCTGTATATCTTTGACATGAATTATCTTGCTTTTTTACATTTCTATATATTAAATGTTCATCTTCCGGTCGCTCATGTTTGATCAACTCCAATTGAGCGTAATGTAAGTTTACTCCTAAAATGGCTTTCATTTTTAAATGGTCAAGTCACCAAGCATGTACATGACATGGCGGTTTGAGAGTTTTCAAGGCTAAGACAATGATAAAGGCACTGCAGCAAACGGTGAATTTCAAATTGTATTTCAGACATTGTGAAATAACAATCAGATAGTGAAAGTGGGAATGCAAATAGTTGCAGGAATTTGAAGTAAGCTGCAGACGCAGGTAGCTTTTCAAGATTTTGTGGCACCGTGTTTCCACAATGCTGAGTAACATCGATTTGGTGCAATATGTGATTTCTCTGGTGATTTGTGGTGATTCACACTGAGTCACAGTGACTCACAGCGAGGGATAATAAATAGATTCAAATTTGCACCTTTGCAGGGGAGCAGCCATTGGGTCATAAGTAAATGAAAA
Organism: Leucoraja erinaceus; assembly: GCF_028641065.1. Taxonomy (NCBI): domain Eukaryota; kingdom Metazoa; phylum Chordata; class Chondrichthyes; order Rajiformes; family Rajidae; genus Leucoraja; species Leucoraja erinaceus. The sequence goes on from NC_073390.1 coordinate 8,786,533, forward strand.
TCAGATGTAACGAGAGCTCACTTGTCAATATTCACCCTTTGAGTGTTGAATGTCAGTTTGCAGCTTTCAGAATGGACTCTTTAATAAAAATATAGCAGCCGTGACCATGATGTAGTCACATTTTTCCGACATTGAGTATGAACAAATAGAATTGTCAAAAGATCCAGGATGATGGAGCAGTTCTTAATTCTCTATAATCATGTTTGAACTTTATTTCTTTGCTTTACAATGTCTCCATTCACTCCTCCTCTGCATCCTCCTAAATCCGTGACATGCTGGGATATGATTCTGTGATGGCTGACTGCGGTCTCTTATAAATACGCCGATCCTGGAGAGAGCTTGCTGGGGAGCTCTCTGGCTGTCCCAGCTATCGAAGCCAAGTGTAATCTGATCTGCATTCACTATCCACTCTGGGGCACTTTGCAGCAATGATCACTAGATGACAATCAGCAGCCCCAGCTGCATCATTCTCCCCCTCTCGCTCTGCAGCGAGTACTGATGCCAAAAGTAACATCCATTGCAGCACTGGCTGCATTTAGCGCATAGCAGACTGTGAATCAAACCTGAGACCATCATACTGAGTACTGCAGGTGCACAAAGGCATGAGGGGAGCCTTGAAAAAAGTACTCTTTTTAAATGTGGAGAAAATGTTATGGTTCAACTGCTGCTTGTTCAAATTTGTTTCACCATCTGGCTTGTTTACAGATTTGCATCCCATTTAGCTTATTAATGACTAACCTCTATTTAATCTTTTTTGTAGTTTTGGCATTGTTATTGATGCCTCTATATGCTGCTGCCGTGCCTATTCCATTAGATAGTAAAGCTTCATGATAATCTTTGCACCATCAAATTTCAATTAATCTCCCCACAGGATGATTAATCTCTTGGAGGTTGTGTATTGACTTTTATTTTAAACAACTCTTTGTTGGGAACACTCCAGAGCACAAACCACCCATTCCCTCCCAACCAGAGATATATTTTCTCATGTTATCTCCCACATAGTCACACACACCCCTGTCCTTTTTTCAATTGAGGTCACCGGATAGTGGCAGTGGGAATTTCTGCATTTGTTTTAGCTTTACTCCTCTATCTTTGGAGTGCAGGAATAAAAAACATATTAAATTATTATGACTCTCTCTGGTCCAGGAGAATGTAATATTATGTGTCTGTTTAGCCACCCTATATTGTGGCGTACCACTGAGTGGGCCTGCTATGAGGGATAAATTCTTTCTTCCCTCTAACATTTTAGTTAGGCAGGCCAGATTAAGTTGTTTTTACAGTATATATCAAGGTTTCAAGGTCAGTTTATTAGAGTAAAATAAAAAGTAAAGTAGCCTTTATTGTCATTCAGACCTTGCGGTCTGAACGAAATGTTGTTGCCTTGCAGTCCTACATATAGTAAAAATGACAAAAACACACAATAAACACAAATTAACATCCACCACAGTGGGTTCACCAGGCACCTCCTCACTGTGATGGAAGGCAAAAGTCCTAAGTCACATGTACCATTTAAGGTACTGTGATATTTAAGTATTAAAGATTTGCCCTAAGTTCACTCAAATATTTTTTTGCTGTGTTTTCTTTTGTCCTTGAAATCCATGCACACATGACCAAAATAATATCTGGATCACATTGTAAAATCAAAACCAACACGAAATTTCAGATAGTACCAAAATATACCAGAAATACTCAGCAGGTCAGGCAACATCTGCCAAAAGAGAAACGGACTTAACATTTCATTTGGGGTCTCGACCCGAAGTGTCGCCCATTCCTTCTCTTCAGTGATGCTGCCTGTCCCGCTGAGTTATTCCAGCTTTTTGGGTCTCTCTTAACATTTCATTAAGTCAGATTGTTTTAGATTACCAGTATTATTAGTATCTTTTATTTTCATTCCACAAATTTCAAATGCCAAGTTCCATTTGCCATAATCAGAAAAGTGCAGATGCAGGAAATCTAAAGTATAAAACAAAAAAACGTTTTAATTGTACTTGTCATATCTCACCCAGTTTTTCTTCACCTTGGCAGATAAGGGGTTAAACCCAAGGAGTTCCATGATAGAATTCAGCAAGGCACCTTATGCACCGCTGCGGAAGGGACTTTGTAGATTTATTTCTGTAGCACAAACACCTCAAAGTATCTAAATTGAATAGATTTATTGCATGGTTTTAACACATGGGGTGTTATTCAGATAAATAAAGGGGGCGGGGAGTCTGGTGGTTAGTGACCTGTCAGTTCTCACGCAGTTAGGATTTACAGCTTGGTCATTTAATGTAATTGGTAAAATCCATTTACAGCTTTCACATTCTACTTGGATCCCATCACAACATCTGCAAGGTAACCTGCTGGGATTGTTCATTCTGGCAGTTATAAAGTAGAATTTAGAGACTTGTGTGAGCTGCCGGATGAATCTACAATTTCTTTGTTTGCAATGTATGTTCATTGTTGCTTGGCATGACAAATGCATCACGATATGAAGCTAACAGTTTCACAGAAATATTCTGCTAGGCATCAGTAACAAGGCCAAATGAGGAAAGTGAATGCTTTGTGCTGAAAACATGGACATCAATTTTACATTTCTAATGATGTGAGGGCACTGCTCTACTCCACCATCTTAAACTATAAATTCTTACAACACACAAGGAAGCTATTCCAACCACAGTGTCTTTGAAAGATACCCACACGAGCCAGTTTGCATGCTATATTGCCAAAGTTCCGAATATGTGCATTTTGGCTGTGTGCTTAGGGTCATTGTCCTGTTGGAAAGTAAACCTCCACCCCAGTCTGAGGTCCAGAATGCTCTGGAGCAGGTTTTCATCAAGGATCTCTCTGTACTTTGCTCCGTTCATCTTTCCCTCGATCCCGACTAGTCTCCCAGTTCCTGCCACTGAAAAACATCCCCACAGCATGATGCTGCCACCACCATGCTTCACCGTAGGTATGGTATTGGCCAGGTGATGAGCGGTGCCTGGTTTCCTCCAGATGTGACGCTTGGCATTCAGGCCAAAGAGTTCAATCTTGGTTTCACCAGACCAGAGAATCTTGTTTCTCATTCCTTTTAGCAAACTCCAAGCGGGCTGTCATGTGCCTTTTACTGAGGAGTGGCTTCTGTCTGGCCACTCTACCATAAAGGCCTGGTTGGTGGAGTGCTGCAGATATAGTTGTCCTTCTGGAAGGTTCTCCCATCTCCACAAAGGAACTCTGGAGCTCTGTCAGAGTGACCATCGGGTTCTTGGTCACCTCCCGACCAAGGCCCTTCTCCCCCGATTGCTCAGTTTGACCGGGCGGCCAGCTCTATGAGGAGTCCTGGTGGTTCTAAAGTTCTTCCATTTAAGAATGACAGAGGCCACTGTGTTCTTTGGGACCTGCAATGCTGCAGAAATTGTTTTATACCCTTCCCCAGATCTGTGTCTCGACACAATCCTGTCTCGGAGGTCTACGGACAATTCCTTTGTTTTCATGGCTTGGTTTTTGCTCTGACATGCACTGTCAACTGAGGGACCTTATATAGACAGGTGTTTGCCTTTCCAAATCATGTCCAGTCAATTTAATTTACCACTGGTGGACTCCAATCAAGTTGCAGAAACATCTCAAGGATAATCAATGGAAACAGGATGAACCCAAGCTCAATTTTGAATGTCATAGCAAAGGGTCTGAATACTTATTTAAATGTGATATTTCAATTATTTATTTTGAATTACTTTGCAAAAAATTCAAAACAACTGTTTTCGCTTATTCATTCTGGGGTATTGTGTGTAGATTGATGATTAAAAAAAAGAATTTAATCCATTTAAAAATAATGTTGTAACGTAACAAAATGTGGAAAAAGTGAAGGGGTCTGAATACTCTCTGAATGCACTGTATATTAATGTTTCTTCTGAGGCAACCTCGTGGAAGGAACTTCATACTCAACAGTAAAATGGTGCATCTTCACCAAATGGATCAAAGCAATTGAAGAAAATAACAACTTACCACCATCTTCTCAGAAGCAACAAAGTATTAATAATAAAGGTTTGACTTTTCAGTGTCATCCACCTCCTGTGAATTAAACATTTAAAAGGTTTTACGGATTTTGCAATCATCCAGATATGGCAGCATTTTTTCCAAAATCAGACAAAATTCAAACAGGAATTCTCCAATCTAGTGTCAGGAAACAACTATCTCCCTGTGTTTTGAAGATGTTAGATGCAAGCAAGGTGAAGCAGCTACATACAATGCCTGTGCATTTATCGAAAGTGTCTTGCCTTTGGTGTATCGGTCCACATACGATGGGGCGGAGTTTCACATTTGGGTGCGGGTTTTTGTTCCAATCCAAATTGTGGCCAAAATGACATTGTTTGTAAAACATTCTTGATTTCCTTTACTTGAGCACCTCCATATAGCTACCAGTTTTCTGTAATTAAATAGATAACACTTAATGACCTGTACTCTACCCGCAACAAGCCATTGTGGGTGGTGGAGGGATATTCGGTTCCATCTGTGTTTAACTGTGTTCTTCTGTGTTCTTATTAACCATCTGGTCAACGTGCCAAGAACAGTTGATAGTCATGAAACAATTGGTGCCATCATCAGCTCCATACTAGAGCTTTAATTTAGCACAGACTGGCTGCTGCCTTGTTTAATTTAACGTAGACACCAAATGCTGGAGTGACTCAGCGGGACAGGCAGCATCTCTGGAGAGAAGGAATGGGTGATGTTTCAGGTCGAGACCCTTCTTCAGACCCGAAATGTCACCAATTCCTTCTCTCCAGAGATGCTGCCTGTCCCGCTGAGTTACTCCAGCATTTTGTGTCTACCATCTGCAGTTCTTTCCTACACATTGTTTAATTTAACTGTGTGCTTTATAGCCAATAACTGAATGTTTCTGGTGACCCATTTGGAATAGTGAATAGATAATCTGTCAGAAATATTGTATGTACATTGTGTGCTGTCCTTTAAGGTATGTAAGGTACATTACTCTGGCCCAGGCCCTCTGCAGCCATCAATCCTTCCTCATTTTCCCTTCTGACTTTTATCCACAGTGCCTATTGATTACGCTGGCCTAGGCTTTCGGAAGTGTGCTCAGTTTTGATCTCTATGTTTACCTTGGGGCAGATTTTCTTTTGTTGTTTTCAAGAATTTGGTTAGAACAACATACAAATTAATAATTCAAATTAAGATTATTTTTTTTTGGTCAGCACTACCATCGCATATATTCCACAGAATATAAATTTGGAACCTGGATCAAATATGTTAGCATGTGCATGATCTTAATCCCTGTCAGGGGGTAATTGAGTCTAGAGACACAAGAAACTGCAGACAATGAGCAAAACACAAGATGTTGGAGGAACTTAGGGGGCCAGGCGACATTTGTGGAGAGAAAGGGGATACAGGGGAGGGGAAAGACTGGAATAACAAGGAAATGGGAGGTGAGTGAATGAAGGTGGGGAAGGCCATCAGGTGACTGGTTTAATAGGAGATGGTGGGACACATGAGTGGGCTCCTGGGTGAGGAGGACAGGAAAGAGAGGAGGTTGAGGGGGTGTATGTGAAAATGGAGAATTCAATGTTTATACAGTTGGGTTTAGAGATACAGATACAGCGCGGAAACAGGCTCTCCGGCCCTCCAGGTCCACACCAACCAGCAATCCCTGCACATTAACACTATCCTACACCCACTAGGGACAGTTTTTACATTTACCAAGCCAATTAACCTATACACTTGTACTTTATTGTGTAGGAATCTTTATTCTATAGGTATCCAAAGATCTCAGAGAAAACCCACGCAGGTCACGGGGAGAACGTATAAACATCGTACAGACAGTCGGGATCAAACCCGGGTCTCCGGCACTGCATTCGCTGTAATGTAACAACTCTACCGCTGTGCCACTGTGACCGCCCGGGTTGTAAACTATTCAAGTGGAATATGAGGTGCTGGTCCTCCAGTTTGAATGTGGCCTCACTCTGGCAATGGAGGAAGCCAAGGGCAAAACGGTTGGTATGGGACTGGCAAGGGGAGTTCATGGTTAGCAACATTGAGGTTCAGCAGGTCTTGGCAGGCAGCACAGTCACCTAGTCTCTGTTAGGCCTCACCGATGTAAAGGAGGCCATATTGGGTGTGCTGAATGCAGTAGATGAGGTTTGAAGAGGCACAGGCGATTCTTTGACTCAACTGGATGGGCTGCTGGAGTCCCTGGATGGTTTGTGAGGGAATAGCTGCAGGGACTGGTTTTTCATTCGTAGTTTCAGGTGGAAGTGGGTAGGTGGGAGGTGATGAGGGAGCCAAGGAGTTGCACATAGGATGGTCTCTGCAGAAAGTAGAAAGGGGGATGGGAGGACATTTGTCACATTGTTTCACATTGAAAATGGTGGAAGATTGAGTGGGATTATATACAAATGAAAGTGATAAATTTGTGTACTTCCACGTAACTATGTGAGCAGAAGTCCGAAACAATAACACCCCAGATCATCACCACCTCTGCCATCACCCCTCCCAACTCCGATTTCCCCAACAATGGCAGCTTCCAAATAGTAGATGAATTGGGATGTATGAAGCCGGAAGAGAAAAGATATATGAAAGCCAGTGCAGGAGACTATCTCCGAGGACCACTGTTGCTGCCGTGGTAATCTGTTCTACTTGACTGTGCCTCTTGGTAGAACTTCCGAGCACAGTCAATTTAACTTTAACTGTACTCTGGAAAATAGAGCTGGCAAGTGTTGCCTCACGTGTGACATTTCCCCATTGCTGTGCAGATGTACAAAAAATCAGTTCTGTGGGCAGTAAAATAAATACACACAAAGCTGTGGAAAAAAATACATCCTGTTATCGCATGCAGTGCAAACCATGTCACACTGTAAACTTTCTCAAGTACTTGCAGCAAAATCTTCACATCATTAAAAATAGTGTAATATCCATTTTCTCAAACAAATGATCTTTCAAGATACGGTAAATGGTTATTATATTTAGTGATACTTTGGAATATGTATGTATATATATATATATATACATAATGATATATATATATACAGTATGTGTATTATGTGTAATTGTGTTTGTGTGTGTGCGCATGCGCGTGCGTGTGTGCATGCGTGTGCGTGTGTCTGCGTGCATGAGTGTGCGTGTACATGCGCGTCTGTGTGCATCTGTGTGTATGTGTGCATATGAGTGTGTCTGCGCGTATGCGTGCACTTGCTTGTGCATGCATGTGGTTGTGCGTGCATGAATGTGCATGTGCTTGAGTGTGATCATGTGTGTGTTTGAATGTGTGTGTGTGCATATGCATGTGCAGGTGCGTGCGAGCGTGTGCGTGCGCTTGTGGGTGTGTGCGTGTGCACTTGTGTGTGTGTGCATGCGTGCGGGTGTGTGCATGCGCGTGTGCATGCGCATGTGTGTGTGTGTATATATGTGTGTGTGCTTGCGTGCGTGCAACTAAATGTTCTCCAAACTATTAGTTTTTGAATATTGACATAAAAATCTATCACAAATAGCTGAAAAAATATGTATTATTTTTGACATTCACACGAGAGGGCACAGGTTTAAAGAGAGAATGGAGAAATGTAAGGGAGATGTGAGGGCTATAGCTCTCACACAGAGGGTGCTGGGTATTTGGAATGACCTCTTAGAGGAGATAGTGGAGGCAGATACAATGTTTAAAAGGTGTTGGGCAGGTATTTAGATAGGAAAGAAAGAGAGGTATATAGGCTTAATGAAGACAAACAGATTAACATAGGTAGGCATTGTGGTTGCAATAGATGAGGCTGACATTATTTTGCCATTCTTTGCTGTATATAAAGCAGATCCTAATATCAAATCTAATAATTATTCCCATTGTATTTCTTCAATGACTTGTTCCTCCCTCCCTCCCTTTGTAACTTTATTTTGCTTCATGTGTCTAAACTCTCCATTCTTTTGGCTTCAAAGAAGATGGAAGTAGCATCTCTAGAGCACATGGTAAGGTGACGTTTCTGTTGAGACCCGTATTTTCCCTTTTCACTGATCCATCTTTGCTGGTAGAATGTTTATCTTCCTTGATCTTATTTGACCATTTGTTCTCGGAATGGCCCATCCTCAATTACCCTTTTCAAAATCCTACTTAAATTTCTATCACCTTGATAAAGTGTTTGGTTTGGAGATATAGTGCGGAAACAAGCCCTTCAGCCCAACAAATCCACACCGACCAGCAATCCCCGCAGACTAATGCTATCTTAGGGGCCTGTCCCACTTGGGCGACCTAATCTGTGAATCCAGAAGAGTGCCTTCAGCCTTCAAGCTCGAGGGCACTCTCCTGCAATGCCTCAAGCTGGATCGACCGGCCGTGTTGAAACCGTGAGCTGGATGGACCGAACCGTGAGTTGCATCTACCGACCACACACCCACACACAAACATATCGCAAAGATGGGGGCCAAGGAAAGCGGAGGAGCGCTGTCTGCACGATGAAGACAAAGGTAAACGGCTACTACAGAGTACCGTAAGTCCTTTAGAGTAGCAATGTTACAAAATTTTGAGATTTAAAAAATCAAGTCTGCAATTTATCCCATCAGATAAAGCATAACAATAAGTTTAATTTGACACCAAATTCACTTTCATATCTCAAGTATTAAAAATGTTATGGCCATTTTCATACTCGGAAATTAGCATCTTGTTCCCTATTGATTTTCAATGGACATTACAAAAAAGCTGTGATCTTGGATAGTCAACAGGCCATTTCTTAAGGAAAGATTAACATTTTTAAATAGCCTAAGTGTCCAAAGATTATTCACAAATAATTCACAATATAACATGATTTTTATATCTAATTTACATTAATTTATAGGCCAAATGGAAGGAATTTAGTGTTCAATTGCTGTAAATAAATGCCCATTTAAATCGGCTTTCTAGTGGGTTTCTGTGAACACGCTGGTTTAGAATGTTGACAGCGCGCTGGATTAGTGCCCTCAAATGCCGAGAAAAATACTGCGGGATATAAAAAGCCCAAAATGAACTATTCGCTATAGATAACTTTAATTACAGGGTTATATATATGCCCCATTTAATGTAAAAATAAGGTACATACCTTTAATTGTTTGCTCTATAAAACCCTGGGGCTGCGAGAGGTCGCGGAATAAAACAGTAATTTTAAGACTATTATAACTATATTATCGAGGCCTATAAAACTAATAATACCTTTTGCGACCGGGTCTTGCAGCGATTTTTCGTTAATGATTTACTAGGCTGAACATGTGCGATTAGTACAGCCTAGTAAAAATCGCGTTTTAAACCCGCCCCCTCCAAACAGCGCCAAAATCGCCGACATGGCTGAGGGCAGATTCCCAATGACGATTCAGGTAGGTTTTGTAACATACCTATTTAGAGAGCGCGGGGGGTTGAGAGAAGGAGAGGAGAAGAGGAGAGAAAGGTGGGGGGGGGGGAGGGGAGAAGGAGTGGAGACACTTAAGAAGTTTAATAAAGTTTAGCAGGTCTCCCTAGGTCTTGAAACTCCAATTAGCCAATTAAAATGCCCGGTCAGCGAAGGAGATTGCCTACGGCTGCCCTCGACTGCCTGTAATTAAATAGCGACCCCACTCCACTGCACTACAAGTGAAAAAGAACCATGCCAACCAAATTTTACTCACGGAGAAATTTTCAATATCCTGAAAATTTTCCGCGACCTGAGGCCGCTTGTAGGCGGAAACCTCCCTCGAGCATGAAGGAGAGTTCCAGCCACCTCATACAACCTCCAAGGACCTTGTGTCGACCATGCTGCGAGTTTGAGTCCAGGGCAAACTCTTCTAAACTCGCAGTTTAGGTTGCCGCAGTGGGACAGCCCCTTTATACACACGAGGGACAATTTATAATTATACCGAGTCAATTAACCTAAAACCTGTACTTTGGAATGTTGGAGGAAACTGGAGCTTCCTGAAGAAAATCCACGCAGGTCATGAGGAGAAAGTACAAACTCTGCACAGACAGCATCTGTAGCCAGGATCGAACCCGAGTCTCTGGCGCTGTAAGGCAGAAACCTCTACCACTGCACCAATGGTAGAGTCTCTATGCCAACTCCTCCTACACCCATTTGTAGATGTGTTTTGTCCATTATATGGTTGGAAAAATGAAAGTTGTTGATATAAATGCAAGTAAGAATTTCATTATTTATTTTCTGGGCACATGACAATGAAACACTCTTGTCTCTTGAGTCTATTATATATATCTTCTGATTATGTAGAAGGAAGCCAATTCAGCCATCAAGTAAGTAAACAGGAGGAACAGCACCTCATATTCTGCCTGGGGACCTTGCGTCCGGGTGGCATTAACATTGAATTCTCCCAATTTTGCTAGCCCTTACTGTCTCCTCCCCTTCCTTAACCCTTGAGCTGTCTCCTCCCACCCTCCTATCCGCCTGCCCTCGGGCTCCTCCTCCTCCCCTTTTCCTTCCTTCTCCCCCCCCACCCCCCATCAGTCTGAAGAAGGGTTTCGGCCCGAAACGTCGCCTATTTCCTTCGCTCCATAGATGCTGCTGCACCCGCTGAGTTTCTCCAGCAATTTTTGTGTACCATCAAGTAAGTAAAGATCAGTTCATCCAATTAAATCCAGTTCTCCCTCATATTCTCCATAACCTATTGATCCATATTCACAGTTTCTAATTAAGTTACCAAACCATATCTTTGAGTTGTGGTAGGAAACCAAAGCACCTAAGGGAAACCCATGCTGTCATGGAAAGAGCATTGCAAACCGGAAGACAGAATTGAACCCTGGTCACTACCAAAGATCCTATTGCAGAGCTCTGCTATAGGATCTTTGGTCACTACAGTTGTGTGGTAGCAATTCTACTCGTTGCACCAGTGTGCTATCTCCATTTGCCAGTGTGCTTTGTCTTCTCCAGGAACACATTTCCATCAGAACACCTTTTTATTGTATGAGAAACATAAAGATGTCTTGATAATAATATTCTGAATGGTGCGTTTTAGACAGCAGCAGAGTTTTGTGACCTTATCCCTCGCTTATTCTTGTGCCTAGAGGGCATTTGAGAAAATAGAAAGTTGATTTGATTTTAATCATTGGTTTTCAATAAATAATTATGGTCGACTATTATTTTTTGCAGCATCAATAAAATCTTTTCATCTTCTTTCAGTTCATTGAATAAATCTCTTTACATGAGGTTTGCATTAAATCACTGCATCCATTTACAGTATGTACACTAAGACTCTCAAGAAACATTTATTGATGCGTGCAAATTTAATTGCCATCAATGACTAACTTTACAGTTTTAGACAATAGGTGCAGGAGTAGGCCATTCGGCCCTTCAAGCCCGCACCACCATTCAATGTGATCATGGCTGATCATCCATAATCAGTACCTGTCACAGTCTGCCCTCTCCTCATTCTCATCCACTTCACCTCCCAGTACTTTTCCACTGGTCCCTCCTTCTCCTCACCTGCCTGTCTGCCACTCCCCTCTCATCAGCCTAACTCTCCTCACCTGTTGCACTCAGTTGCCTTTGATCACCTATTAACCCGGTATATAGACTCTCCTCACCGTTCACACAGTGTCAGATTGTTCTCAGCATTCATGCAAGACTCTCCAGCGATTTCCCGACTGCCTACATGGATTCGAACCTGCCTGCCTGCCCCTGACCATTCCATCCTGTCGTCTTCCCGGATATCACCTCAGCCTTCTGTCCCCGACCTTCTGGTTTCTGTCTGCCTCTCTCCTGGGCTGTTTGGTTTATACCTGCAACGGCTCCTCGACTTCCTGCCTGACTTTGACTCTCCTTTCGTCTGTCCCTCGCTGGTTTGTTTGCATCGTGTGTTGGATCTCCTGGTTACCGGATCTTCCGCTACCCTGACTACGTCTCCTGCCTGCCCCTCTTCGGAACCCTCGCTCAATCCTGAGCCTCTGCGTGAGTACGGTGTACCCATTCCTGTGTTACTACTCTGTGTTACAGTATCGTTATAAGGTTCATTACCAATTATACCTGCCTGATTCTGTGCTGCTATTGGGTCCAAGCTATACCCGTTACAGTACCCCGTTCCAGCCTTCTCCCCATACCCCTTGACTCTGCTATCTTTAAGAGCTCTGTCTAGGTCTCTCTTCAAAGCATCCAGAGAACCGGCCTCACCACCCTCTGAGGCAGAGAATGCCACAGACTCACAACTCTCTGTGTGAACAAGTTTTTCCTCATCTCCGTACTAACTGGCGTACCCCTTATTCTTAAACTGTGACCCCTGGTTCTGTACTCCCCCCAACATCGGGAACATGTTTCCTGCCTCTAGCGTGTCCAAACCCTTAATAATTTTATATGTTTAAGTAAGATTCCCTCTCATCCTTCTAAATTCCAGAGTAGACAAGCCCAGCCGCTCCATTCTATCAACATACGACAGTCCCGCCATCCTAGGAATTAACCTGGAGAACCTACGCTGCACTCCCTCAATAGCAAGAATGTCCTTCCTCAAATTAGGAGACCAAAACTGCACATAATACTTCAGGTGCTCATAATACTCACTAGCACCCCGTGCAACTGCAGAAGGACCTCTTTGCTCCTTCACTCAAATTCTCTTGTTATGAAGGCCAACATGCCATTTGCTTTCTTCACTGCCTGCTGTACCTGCATGCTTACTTTCATTGACTGATGAACAAGAACCCCCAGATCCCGTTGTACTTCCCCGTTTTCCAACTTGACTCAATTTAGATAATAATCTGCCTGCATCCTCATAGCATCCTCTTCACAGTTCACACTGCCACCCAACTTGGTGTAATCTGCAAATTTGCTAGTTACTTTTAATCCCTTCATCTAAATCATTGATGTATATTGTAAATAGCTGCAGTCCCAGCACCGAGCCTTGCAGTACCTCACTAGTCACTGCCTGCCATTCTGAAAGTGACCCGTTAATCCCTACCCTTTGTTTCCTGTCTGCCAACCAATTTTCTATCCATGTCAGCACCCTATCCCCAATACCATGTGCTCTAATGTTGCCCACATCTCCTATGTGGGACCTTATCAAATGCTTTCTGAAAGTCCAGGTGCACTACATCCACTGGCTCTCCCTTGTCCATTTTCCTAATTATATCCTCAAAAAATTCCAGAAGATTAGTTAAGCATGATTTCCCCTTCGTAAATCCATGCTGACTTGGACCGATCCTGCTACTGCTATCCAAACGTGTCGCTATTTCATATTTTATAATTGACTCTAGCATCTTCCCCACCACCGATGACAGGCTAACTGGTCTATAATTCCGGGTTTTCTCTCTCCTCCCTTTCTTAAAAAGTGGGATAACATTAGCAACCCTCCAATCCACAGGAACTGATCCTGAATCTAGAGAATCCTCTGGCCATTAGTTTTAATATTAAGAATGCTGTGCTTACTGATGTTCATCCTCTCACTTTGGTAATCTTCTAGTTGGCACCAACAAAAGAAAAATACACCGTCAAACTTAATTTCATGAAAAGAAGACTCTATAAGATTGACCCAAAATGCTGGAGTAACCTAGTGGGGCAGACAACATCCCTGGAGTATACGGATTGGTGATGTTTCGGGTCAAAACCCTACTTCAGACAGATTTGGGTGCAGGAGCAGGTTGGGGGAGTGGGGCAGGAAATATATTATTTTACTGATACAAATTTAGGAGAATGAGAGGTGGTATTGTCAAAGGAGCCAGGATTCTGAGAGGGATCAATGAAGTAAATGCTGAGAGGTTACTTTCTTAGTCTTGATGAACCCAAACTAAAATGTTAAGGATCGTGCATTAAGACAAAAGTGAGAGGAAATTCCAAAGAGCACTGAATCTTTGGAATTCTCTAACTGAGGGAGTAGATAGTCAGTCACCGATAATCAGTCATGACTGAAATCATTATATATATATTTTGGACAGGAAGAAAATGTTGACATATTGTGATTCAACAAACCAGTGAAAGGACCAGGATCAGCCATGCTCTCTGTGTGAAGAAACTGCAGATGTTGATTTAAACCGAAGATAGACACAAAATGCTGGAGTAACTCAGTGGGACAGGCAGCATCCATGATTTTGTTGCATAGAGATATAAAAATGTAAAGTGCTGGAAACACTCAGCTGATCAGGCAGCATCTGTGGAAAGTAAAACAGTTAATGTTTCAGTCGAAGTTTCCTCATCAAATTCTCTCTGCCCAAGTACTGTTTGACCTGCTTAGTATTTCAGATGTTATCACGTGCAGTTTTTAAAAAAATATTCATTTACTGAATGGGACAGCAGGTTCTAAGAAAAGGGTTGAACAAAATACTTGAAAAGGTTAAAACTTTTCTTATGTTCCTGGTTTCCTCTCCTTCCACAAAAGCTGTTGTGTTTTACCTTATACTTGAAATTATGGAATTTCGACCGCAATGTTTTATCTCATGCTGACGTACTAGGATCCTGGATTATTTTGTGAAACCATCTGACTGGCATAATGACGTTAGTTAAATGCCCATTCACATGATAGCATTTGGCTGGATATAGTTCCTATGCTTGTTGGCATTGTGGTGACATTTAAAAAAAATCACAAATTGGAAAATATGCAGATGTTAACAGCACACCAAACCTTCGTATTACATATACCATTTCTCAAATGAATTGAGAGGAAGGACATGGGTTATATGCAAGATTTAACAATCAAAATCTGCAGATCAAGGTTGTTCATCAGGATCCTGCAATCTGCTGTAAGGAGCAGAAAGACAGGATAGCAATGCCCAAAAGATGAAGTTGTCATGGCAGGCTATCACTGAGGAGGCTGATATGAAATCATTTGCTCGTCGAATGTGGAAAGGTATTTGAAAGATTTAAAAAAGCTATACATTTTTTTTTTTTTTCTAATCCTGTGCATTCTGATAATTTAAAAAGCAGTGTGGGCCCAAAACAGGTAGTGGTGAGGCAGTTGTTTTGTCATCAGCATACCTGAGGAATTTATATTTAAATTCAGATATGGTGGGAACAGCTGGCAGGATGGGGAATATGAGGCTTGCTGCTTTAGACTTTAGAGATACAGCCCAGAAACAGGCCCTTTGGCCCACCAAGTCCGCACCGACCAACAATCACCCCTACACTAACATTAATCTACGCTAACACAATCCTACACACTAGGGACAATTTACAATTTTTATCGAAGCAAGTAACCTACAAACCGTATGTCTTTGGAGTGTGAGAGGAAACTGGAGCACCTGGAAAAAACCCACGCAGTCACAGGAAAACATACAAACTCCGTACAGACAACACCCAGTCGGGATGGAACCCGGGTAACGCAACATCTGTACTGCTGTGCCACTGCTTCTTTCGAAGGAGATTGCATTTGCTGTTATCTAGAGCAAATAAAAGACGGGCTGGAGGAACTCAGTGGGTCAAGCAGTGGTCGTAATGTCCACTATCACTTTGCCTCCACAGATGCTGCTCGATCTGATGAGTTCAGATTAGATTAGATTACTTGATTGTCATATAACCAGGGTGAAATGGAATTCCTAATGTGTCTGATGCTCATCGAGTAAACCATATAAATAGCAATGATAAGTACAAGCATAAGCACGGCAATAAGTGAAAAGCAGCAGAAAGGTGCAAAGATTGTAGTGAAATTTGGTGTCATAAAAGCAATGTGCTCATCCGGTAGAGAAACGTCGTTGCTGGAGATCGCCCTCTGATTTTTACATTTAGTGCATGATGGTATTCAAATCCTACCTCATTTGCCTGCCATACACTTGAATGAATTGAGCCTCTGACTTGTTATGCAATATTCTCTTGGCATCCCCGATAACCTTATGGAGATCATATTTTTCCGCCTTGTAAAATGCAGTTGTTACCCTTCTTGAAAATATCAAAGCTGGCCCTTAGCAGAGAGGAAATTTCCCTGTTCATCTAAGGTTTGTCATTAGGAAAAACTCTAATTCTCTTGGTCAGAACGCAATTGCAGTTGCATTTCTTGATGAAACTGGTGACAACTGAGGTATACACGTTCAGGCTCGATCAAGTGGTCCTGAACATATTCCAGTCCAGCAATTTAAGGCAGTCCTCAATGTCCTCAGACCCCTGCTGATGCAGGGTCTGATCATAAAACATTGACCATTCCTTTGCCTCCACAGATGGTACTCAGCAGTTGTTTTCTGCTATATTTTCCTTCATGTTTGGTGGATACTAATTTGTGTAACAATTGCAAGAGATTTTATAATTGCAAGTGTATAGATTAAAATAACACAGGCGTGACAAATTTGAGTAATAAGCAGAGAATTAGTAAAATCAGCTAACAGGAAGGCCAAGAAAAGAAAAAGAGCTGATGTATATATTTTAAAGGAAATGAAATTTCTGACTGAAACTCATAACCACAAAGCACTTTAATAATGTTCTCATTCATTTACAATAACTTACTTTAAAACAGTCCACAAACACATTTGAATGTGAAACAAATATTGCCTTTCCCATAAAATTCACAGTCTTAAGGAAAGTAATACTTAAAGTTGTTGCTGTCTTCATTTTCTAAATTGGTAATGTGCAATCATTATGGCAAACAGAATTTCATTATAAAATAATCCCACTGTGCCACACATATACTCTGCACACCATTTGGTTACTATGGTTACTGTTTTAATTTCATGTTGGTGCACAATTGTCAGTTGACACAATTGCAATAAATGTGGAAATTATATTTATTTATTTTTCTGTTGTTTCAAGGTTGTGGAAATAGCTTAATGAGTTAATAAATGTTCATGAGCAGCTTCAATTCGCAAACATTGATTTCCCTGCAATCTGCATTCAGAAGATGGCAATCCAATATAGATCCTTATTAAGCCCCTGTCCCACTTAGGAGACCTAAACAGCAACCTCTGGTGACCTTGCCCGCCACCCAAAAAAAAATCAAGGTTGAGGTGACCAGGTGACCTGCAACCACCTACCACCTCCCACGCATATGTTGAAAACCTTCCTCGACTATGAAGAAAACCGGCTTCAACTAGACCTGCGACTAAAAAATTATCGATTTTTAAAACGGCAACCTACTTTTAGTCGAGGCCGGTTTTAATCATGATGAAAAAATAGCAGCAACCTAGATGAAGCCTCGACCACGCGGAAACCACTTTCGACCATTAGGGAGCGTGACCAAAACCTCCGGTGACCTCATGGAAACCTTGGGTTGTGGGCAAGGTCACCAGAGGTTGCTGTTTAGGTCTCCTAAGTGGGACAGGGGCTTTAGACTTGAAATACAAGATTATAGGTACCAAGAGGTTGAGCTTGAAAACTAGATTTTAGTTAGGACAATGGAAGGAAATGATTCTTGGGTGCTTTGCAAAGAGCAACAGAAATAACAGATTGAGAGTTGAAAGAGAAAGAAGTACGATTTTGTTAGCTTTTTACTTCTTTAAAGATGTGCCTCTGATTTCGGCTTGTTTCCGTTTTTCCAATTAACTTTGAAATCAAACATGCATCGACCCTTGGGTACAAAGTTGTGCATTAATACAAATGAACTACAATTCTGTCAAGACTGTGTTTCAGTGGATCATAATATTAATATTTGTTAAAGCTTAAATGTGCTTAAAGGAGTATCATAACATTCACTTAACATTACTTAACATAACTGTACCTGCAGATATATCTTTGACAGTGCAATGCTTTGCAGTAGAATTTCTGTGAGTCCTTGCTGGAAGCAGACCAGCAGAAACTGTGGAGAAACAACAAAAAGGGCCTCATCTTTTGGGTTACTTCAGGTAATTTAATAAAATTATTACGTGGAGGCTGATGAATTCTGGCTTATTGTTCTCGAGGTAGATTGAAGACAATTATTTTGAGTATTAACTATTGGCTCAATGGCTATTCTCACTCATTTTATAACCTTAGATCCATGGTATTGAGATTAGGGAAAGGGTGAGTCTCTATGGTGTGTTTTTTTAATTAATTTTAGGAATAGCTAGTTGATATTAATTTGGATGAAAGTCATTGTGTAATGTTTCCAGATTTGCTGATGATGCTCAGTGGGTTGGGAAAGTAAGCTATCCATTAATAAACCATGGAAACAGGCCAATCAGTTCATCCCACCCACGCAAGCCATCAAATACATGTCTATATTAATCCCACTTTCCTAGCCTTGGTCCATGACCTTCTGTTTCTTTGCAATTCAAGTGGTTGTTCTTCTTAAATTTTGTGAATGAGAGAGTCATAGAATTGTACAAAGTGTTTAAGAAGGAACTGCAGATGCTGGAAAATCGAAGGTACACAAAAATGCTGGAGAAACTCAGTGGGTGCAGCAGCATCTATGGAACGAAGGAGATAGGCAATGTTTCGGGCCGAAACTGTAAAAGGGTTTTGGCCCAAAACGTTGCCTATCTCCTTCACTCCATAGATGCTGCTGCACCCGCTAAGTTTCTCCAGCATTTTTGTGTACCTATAGAATTGTACAACATGGAAACGGGCCCTTCGCCCAATTTTGTCCATGCTGACCAAGTTGGCATATTGGGCTAGTCCTATTTGCCTGCATTTGACCCATATCTCTCAAAACCCTTCCTTTCCAGATATTCGTCCAAATGGCTTGTTAAAAGTTGCAATTGTATTCACTTCTATAGCTTCTTCTGGCAGCTTATTCCAGATACTTACTAAGTGAAACGTTGCCCCTGACATCCCTCTTAAATCTCTTCCCTCTCACCTTAAGCCTATTCACTCTAGTCTTTGAGTCCTCTAGTTGGAAAAAAACTGAGCGATCACCTTATTTATGCCCTTCATGGCCTTGTACACCTCAATACGTCATCCTTCAGCTTCCTATGCACCAAAGAAGAAAGTCCCATCCTCTCCTACCTCTTCCTATAACGCAAGCCCAGGTAACATCCTGGTGAATCTATTTTACACCCTTTCAAAGTTAATGATATCCTTCTCATAGTTGGGTCTCCAGAACTGGACACAGTACTCCAAGTATGGTCTCAACAATGACTTGTACTTCAAGGTGTGCATTCAGATTCCAACAGTTTCAGAGTGAAAAGAAATATTCCTCTCTAAACTTCTTATCAATTACTGTAAAACTATGGTCTTTGGCTTAAAATATGTCTGCTATGAGAAAAGGTTTCTTGCGCAACCCTACCTCCACTCTTCACAATTTCAATCTGTCTTCTCTGCTCCAAGAAAACCAAACTTGGCCTACCCCATCTCTCCTAATAAATGAAGCTCTTCTATTCTCTGCTCCAGCTGAGGAAGGCAAGTATTCTGAACACCTTCTTCACTATCTTTTCATGCTATGCTGCCAGCTTCAGAGATCCTTGGCCTTGCATGCCAAGCGTCTCCTGGTTCCACAATACTACTATTCATTGTGTACAGCCCAGTTTTAATCTTCCCAAAATACATCACCACACTTTTTTAAGGATTAAATTTGATCTCCCATTGCTCTGCCCTACTTATCAATTCATCAGTATGGCCTGTAGCCTAAAATATTCTTGGTTACTATCACCAACACAAATAATTCTCATTTCATCTACACTTTTATTCATTTAACTCCTGCATTCATTTATTGTTAATGTATATAACAAACAGTAAGGATGCCAGCACTGATCCCTCTGCTGTGTTGCTGATCATAAGATTCAAATCGGAGAAACAAACCTCCATCATCACTCTCTACCTCAAGGGCTCCCAACCTGGGGTAAATTTCACCTGCCCAGGGGGTACATTTGTTGATTCTGGATTTGTACATTTTTTTTCTCATTGACTGAGTGTGTTTAGTTCTGATATATCGGTAACTGTTCATCATTAGTTGTTCATAAATAAGTGAAATAACATTAATCTGTGCTGTTAAAGTTGCCAGAGGTAAACGGGACAAAAAATGTTGGGAACCCCTGATCTACCTCCTGCAACAAGCTAAACAAGGTCCAATTTGACCTGCCCTGCATCCTTTAGACTCTATCCATCTCTTATAGAGTAGAGGAATCTAAGAGTGCAGGTTCATAGTTCCTTGAAAATGGCGTTGCAGGTAGATAGGATGGTCAAAAAACATCAGTCAGAATATTGAGCACAGAGGTTGGGAGGGAGGGAAGGTGTGGGAGGGGTATATACGACACTGGTGAGGCCACATGTAGAGTATTGTGATCAGTTTTGGGCACCATGTTATAGGAAAGATGTTGTCAAGCTGGAATGGATGTAGAGAAGATTTATGAGGATTTTGCAAGGATTCAAGGGCCTGAGCTATAGGGAGTGGTTAAGCAGGCTAGGACTCTGTTCCTTGGAGTGCAGGTGGACGAGGGGTGATCTTTTAGATGTGTACAAAGTCATGATAGCAATAAATCAGGTAAACGAGCAGTGTCCTGCCCAGAGTAGGGGAATCAAGAACCAGAGGACATGGGTTTATGGTGAGGGAAGAAAAACTGATTAGAAACCTGAGGGGTAACTTTTTTACATAAAGGGTGGTAGGTATATGGAATGAGGAGCGGAGGAGGTAGTGGAGGCAAGTGCTATTGAAACATTTATGAAACATTTAGACAGGTACATGGATAGGACAGGTTTAGAGGGATATGTGCCAAATGCAGGCAGATGGGACAATAGACAATAAGTGCAGGAGTAGGCCATTCGGCCCTTCAAGCCAGCAACGCCATTCGCTGTGATCATGGCTGATCATCCACATTCAGTACCCCTTTCATGCCTTTTACCCATTCCCTTGACTCTGTTATCTTTAATAGCTCTATCCAACTCTCTCTTGAAAGCATCCAGAGAATTGGCCTCCACTGCCTTCTGAGGCAAAGAATTCCACAGGACTCTCTGTGTGAAAAAGTTTTTCCTCATCTCCGTTCTAAATGGCTTACCCCTTATTCTTAAACTGTGGTCTGGCATGATATCCCCCTTAAGAAAGCTACACTGATTATCTTTAAGCTAAGTAATGCAGGAATTAATTAGCTTATTCCTATCGCTCAGAATATTTTCTCATCATTTCTCTGCTTCTAATGTTAGATCACGGACCTGTAATTATCCAGCTTATCCCTGCTGCCTTTCTTAAATTTGATGTCTTCCAGTTATCTGACATCTCACCTGTGGCCAACAAAGATTTAAAAATCTCTGTCAGAGCCTCTGCTGCTGCTGCCGCAGCCTGGGATACTCAGACTGACATGGTGATGCTACTGGCTCACTGCTTGGCTTTGACCCTGACCTCCAGGACTGTCTGCATGGACTCTGCACACTTTCCCTGTGACTGTGTGGGAACCCTGGGCTGCTCCAGTTTCCTTTCATATCACAAAGATGCAGGAAGATTGGCTAGTTTGCCACTCCCTGTAGGACACTCTCAGTGTGTAGGTAGGTGTTAGAATTTAGGGGAAGTTGAAGTTAGATTCGGGAGAATAACATGTAATTAGTATGTGGTTGCTTGATTGTTGCACTTGTACCTTCATTAACTTCACTACAAACTTCCATCCTGCCCTCAAATTAACCTGGACTATCTCTGACACCTCTTTCCCATTTCTTGATCTTCTGTCTCCATCACAGGAGACAGACTTTCGACTGACATCTATTACAAACCTACTGACTCCACACCTTAACTACACTTCATCCCATCCTGCCACTTACAAATATGTTACCCCCTACTCTCAATTTTTCTGTCTCTGCTGCATCTGCTCCCAAGATGAGGTTTCCCATACAAGGACATCCGAGATATCCTCATTCTTTAGTGAACGTGGTTTCACCCCGATTGTCTTTGATGGATTCTTCACCCTTACTCCTTCTGTGCTTCCCTTGATCTTCACATTTCAGCCCACCAGCCACCGGATCCAACACATTGTCCTCTGCCATTTCTGTCACCTCCACCATTAATCACAACTTCCTATTCCACCTTCCACAGAGACCGCTCCCTCCGCAACTCCTTGGTTCACTCATCTGCTCCAACCCAGACTACCCCTTCCCTTGCAACCGCAGGGGATGTAATACTTGACTTATACCCCCTCCCTCAACGACTCGATTAGTGGGCTGAAGAACTTGTTGTCGTGCAATATGAATCAATGACATTTCAACAGGCCGAGGGGATTTATACACCATTTAAGACCTTTTATGAGTACTTTTTGGTGATACTGTATAGTTGTGAGAGTACCAGGGTCTACCAGTCCTCAGGCAGCAAGAGTTTAACTCTTAATCATCTACCCCTTACCTTAAACATTTGCCCTCTCATCATGTTTAAGAAGGAACTGCAGATGCTGGAAAATCGAAGGTACACAAAAATGCTGGAGAACCTCAGCGGGTGCAGCAGCATCTATGGAGCGAAGGAAATAGGCAACATTTCAGGCCAAAACATTGCCCATTTCCTTCGCTCCATAGATGCTGCTGCACTCGCTGAGTTTCTCCAGCATTTTTGTGTACCTGCCCTCTCATCATGATGAGTTCAGCTAATGGGAAACGTTTATCACTATCTATTTTATTCATGCCCCTCAATTGTGTGTGCCTCATTCAGGTCACTCCACATCACACTCCTCCATCTTCTGCCTCATG
The DNA here is from genome assembly GCF_028641065.1 of Leucoraja erinaceus. Lineage (NCBI taxonomy): Eukaryota > Metazoa > Chordata > Chondrichthyes > Rajiformes > Rajidae > Leucoraja > Leucoraja erinaceus. Next base: position 8,808,909 of record NC_073390.1, read on the forward strand.
TAGGCATCAATATTGGATCCACTTTCAAAGAAAGAGACTGCGGTTTCATAATACTCTCAGGTTCTGGAAGTTTGAAATAAAAATAGAAAGTGTATGAAACATTCAGCAGGTTAGGCAGCATGTGTGAAAAGAGAAACAGTTTCTGCAACCCAAAGCATTAACTCTGTTTCTCATTTCACAGTTGCTGTGAGATTGGAAGGTGATATACACAGGTGAGGTTAATGTGCAAGAAGATGGCAGACTATATATTATTTTAGATAAATTGTAGGAAGAATACAGAAACAGAAAACTTTTAAATGATGACAAATTAGTAAAGGGTGTATATAGACCTCATTTGCAAATTCATGAGACATGGAAAATAAACATGTAAAAATCACAAACATTTAGAATTGCAAGTAAAAAACTGGCCTTCATTTTAAGTGGGCTTGCGTACAAATTAAGGAAGTGATGGGAGGTTGAATAGGTGCTTTGGAGAGAGTATAGTTTGCAGGTCTTGTCTTTGCATTGGAAGAAGAAAAGCCTAGAATATCCAATGTTCTTTAATGCAGCTGAATAGATATTTGCGGGTTCTGGAATGAAGATGCCTCCTGGGTGTTGGACTGAAGGCAGATCTGCGGGGCCATCGGGATGGTCCACACCCAGTAGCTGTGAATGCTCCATCATTGAGCATCTTCAAGGCTGGGGTGGAGTTTTGGACGTTAAGGGAAAGGAGGACGTGGGAAATAATTGGGTACATGCAGAGGACCAGCCACAAACTCACAGAGTGGTGGAGCAGTCTCAAGGAGATGAATGTTCTAGCCCTGGTATGTCCCACACCGCTCTTCATGTGTTTCATTTGTCAAGTTATTAAATGTTTAATCTCACATCATCATCAGTTGACATTTTTTAATTTGGCTATTAAATTATCTTTCTTTCCTTCCATGCTGCATTATATTTTATTTTGCTGTTGGCAGGTAGGTGACAGCTAAAGTTTCCCAGCTCTGGTTGTCAGTTGCATTGCTTGCAAACTGCTTTAGTTACAGGAAATAAAAAGGTTATGTTCATTTTGCAACGTGTTCCTCTGAATATTTAATTGCAACACTTAACTTTTACCTGCTAATTGACTAAAGCCTGTTCCTGATGAACCATATAACAATTACAGCACGGAAACAGGCCATCTTGACCCTTCTAGTCTGTGCCGAACACTTATTCTCCCCTAGTCCCATCTACCTGCACTCAGACCATAACCCTCCATTCCTTTCCCGTCCATATACCTATCCAATTTATTTTTAAATGACAAAATCGAACCTGCCTCCACCACTTCCACTGGAAGCTCATTCCACACAGCTACCACCCTCTGAATAAAAAAGTTCCCCCTCATGTTACCCCTAAACTTTTGTCCCTTCATTCTCAAATCATGTCCTCTTGTTTGAATCTTCCCTACTCTCAATGGAATGAACAAATATATTACAATTTAGATTATATCTTCCCAGTGCCTTGGTGAGTACATTTAGTTTTCAGTGAGTCAGATTGAAAGATCCTGAACTTGATCTTCAGTCTGTGGCTGCAAATTGATCTCAGCTTGGAGACAATAACTTGCTACAGTTGGTCCGATGATATAATAAATTGCGATTCTCAATCCCGCATGTTTCCTGTTAAGTTCTGTTGGTAAATGTATGCATATGCTGGAGAAACAAGATTCAACTTGGATGTGCTTGCTCCCAGTCAAATAGCCAGCCATTACTCACTGTCAGGCTCAACCATGAAGAGTATTCACGAGACTGGGTTACCACAGTGAAACCCTGTCCCGTAAGGTTAGCAACAGCGTGGAAGAAAAAGGAGTAAAATGGGAAGATCAAATCATTAAAACTTCAAATTGGTATGTTGTTACATTCCTGCATCTACTCCGGGATTTGTGCTTGCTGTACCTGCACTGTGACTGAAACATTCTGCAATACCGAGAACAATTGCACGTCAGCTTAATGAGCCTTGACATACAGAAAAACAAACTTTGGTGTTTAAGACTGGATCTATAATTGATTTCTTTTTCATTCTGCTTTTGTTGCTATGAAGACTTTGCACCAAATCATTTCGATTGTCGTGTGGCTTCTCACTTCTTGTCCGAGTTAGCTCTTACACATGTCATCACCCCCTCCCCACCGTTATGTTCCGAATAATATCACACAATCTCAAACAATATCTGCCTGGGTCTTCCAGGGACAGTCAGAGATAAAAGCATCTACTCTACGCACTTTAAGGAATGATGTGAGCAAGCCCTTGCAGGGAGCAAGCATTTCATCTGCTATTCCCTTTGTTGTGGATGTGATAATTAGGCAGCATGTTATCTGTCAGTGAGGAGATGTTAGTATTCTGTGCACATCTCCTCTCTCTGCATGAGATTCACCTCAAGAATCCCATCTATTTTCTAAGCTCTGCGAATCGAATCTTTGCCTGGGGAGAACAGTTATTGCTTCTAAATGCTTGCCTTCTCCTATTCTGCCTCCCCACTAAATGCATTGTAACAATATTTTGGAACAGTGTCTTGCAGAGCACATTGAAAAAGACGAACGATGTGTTTAATTGTTTTGGTAAAATATATTCACAGATTAGGTGGTACGGCAGTGAATAATAACATTAGGTTACTGCGCATTCTCCCCAGAGAGTTAAACTCCGTTTCAGTAGATTAATGAAGGGCAGTGAGAGATAATAGGGATGCAGTGTGCGGTAACTGTTTTTTCACCTGTGGGATCTCAGCTTTAAACCAGCCCGGCTACAGCTGAAGAAATTGACTGGGGGGAAGGCAATTTATTTTTATAAGTTACTCATGCTCGATTGTTGATAACCAATTTATGAGTGTCATTGATGATAAGAATTTGCTTGAAATTATAGAATGCCAAGATTTAATGTCACTCAGAAAGAAAATCCCTGTGGACCTATATTTTTATCACGATGTTTTTTTAAACACAAATTGCTAATCAGCTACAGTATATCAAGGTAATTTGCAGAGAATGGTATTGTCAAATCAAACATCATTAAAAAATAAGCAGAGGTAGAAAACAAGAATACATTTACACCTTTTTTTTATTCATCAACAGCAAAATTTAATAAATATATTAAAAAATAAATACTTGACAAATTAAAGCAGTCAGATTCTTTGAGAAGATTATCATCATGTGCAGAAGGACAGTGAGGTACAGGAACAATGAAAAATTGAAAAGTAGGAAGGAACTGCAGATGCTGGTTTAAACCGAAGGTAAACACAAAATGCTGGAGTAACTCAGCGGGACAGGCATCATCTCTGGAGAGAAGGAATGGGTGATGTTGTCTTGTGTTGGGAACGGGTCGAGACCCTTCTTCAGACTGAATTAGACTGAGAAAAGTCCTTGCTTGGAACAGCATCACGGGCACAGAGACTCGGACAAACACACAAAAACAAATTATACATATATTTCAAAATAAGGAAGACTGCAAAAATAAACAAGTCGTTAATGCAAAAATATAATTATAGAGGGGAAAAAACAAGTCCATGGCAATGGAAGAGATGGTGTTCTGTAGTGTTCTGTTGTGCAGGTAGGATTGGGGTTCGCCTGATGTTACGTGTTTTCAAGCTATGATGTTTTCTGTCAAATGGGAGAGGAGAGGAGAAGGAATGGTTGGGGTGAAAACGGTCCTTGATTATATTAGCTGCTTTTCCAAAGCAGTGTGGTATAGATTGAGAACATGGGTGAGGGGGAGAGGGTTGGGGCTGTTGATGGACAGGGCTACACCCAGAGCTCTCTGCAATTTCTTGCATTCTTGGGCAGAGTTGTTTCCAAACCAAGCTGTGATGGGTCCCGATCATATGCTTTCCACGGTGAATCTGTAGATGTTGGGAAGAGTCATTGGAGGCTGAACTTCCTTTGTTTTCTGTGGAAGTAAAGGAGTTGGTGTGCTTTTTCTGTCATAACTTCAATGTAGTTGGTTAAGGACAACTTGGTGATATTTACACCTGTGCACTTACAGCTCTTGATCATCTGCACTTTGGCACCAAGGATGCTGATTGGAACATGTACTCCACCTCACTCCCTGAGGTCAAGCCCTTTTAGAAATTTGTACCCATTGATGATAGTACACATTTTACGTTCTCCCCGTGACCGTGTGGGCTTTCCCCGGGCGCTTCGGTTTCCTTCCACACTCCAAAGAAGTCCAGGTTTGTAGGTTAATTAGCTTCTGTAAAAATTGTAAATTACCTAGTGTTAGTGTACAGGGATCGCTAGTCGGTGCTGATTCAGTGGGCCGAAGATGCTATTTCTATGCTGTATCTCTAATCTAATCTAAACTAAACTCTTGGGGTTCAGCACTATCTGTGGAGGCAAAGGAATGGTCAATGTTTCGGGTCAGTCCTGATGCAATGTCTCAACCTGAAATCATCCCTTTGCCTCCACAGATGCTGCTTGACTGCTGTTCTTTCAGAAGTTTATCTTTTTTCTCTCAGGGATGTGGTGGGTTCATTTGTTGTAAACTGGGAGGGGCAAGGGAACAATTGCAATGTAGACATCGGGACCCCACCATTTACAAGGGAGATGGAGATGGGGGAAGGGGAGGAGGAGAGAGGGGAGGGGATGAGAAAGGGGTGGGGGAGGAGGAAGGGGAAGGAAAAGGGGAAGGAAAGGGGGGGGAAGGGGAGAGAGGGGGGAAGCGTGAGGGAGGGAGGAGAGGGGGGGAAGAGTGGGGGGGAAGGGAGATGGGGGGGTGGGCGGGAGATAAGTGGAAGAATGAGGAGGGAGGGGAGAGGTGTGGTGGATGTGGGATAGAGGGAGGGGGGTAGAGAGAGGGGTGGGGGGGGGAGAGGGAGGGAGGGGTGAGGGAGGGAGAGGGGTGGGGGAAGGGAGGAGAGAAGTGGAAGAGTGGGGAGGGAGGGGTAGGGGGGGGGAGTGGTGAATGAGGGGTAGGGGCGGGGGAGAGAGGGAAGGGGAACGGGAGGAGAGAGGGATGGGGAGGAGGAGGAGAGGGTGTGGGGAGGGATGGGGAGGGTGGGTATTAGGGAAATGGGGTAGGGAGAGAGTGTGGAGGGGGGGGGAGAGAGTGTGTGGGGAGGGGAGGGAGAGTGGGGAGGGGGAGGGGGGGGAGGGAGGGGGAGGGAGGGAGAGAGAGAGGGGAGAGGGGGAGGGAGAGGGAGATGGAGGGGGAGGGGAGGGAGGGTAGGGGACGGGAGGGGAGAGGGAGGGGGAGAGGGGGGGAGAGGTAGGGGAGGGAGAAGAGTGTAAAGGGAGAGGGGGGGGGGGGGGGAGAGGGGAAAGAGTGGGGAGGGAGAGGGGAGGGGGAGGGGGGAAGAGAAGTGGAAGTGGAGAGGGAGGAGGGGAAGGGGGCGGGGGGAGAGAGGGAAGGGGGTGGGGAGAGGGATGGGGGTAGGAGGAGGGAGAGGGAGAGGGGTTAGGAGAGGGAGATGGAGAGGGGGAGGTGAGAGGGGTGGGGGGGGGAGGGGAGCAGAGAGGGGAGGAGAGAGGAAAGGGGGGAGAGAGGTGTGGGGGAGGGAGGCGAGGAGGGAGATGAAGTAGGGGGAAGAGTGTGGATGGAGGGGGAACGGGGTGGGCGAGAGAGGGAAGGGGGTGGGGGGAGGAGGAGAGAGAGAGGAAAGGGGGGAGAGGGAAGGGGGGGGGGGGGAGAGATGGATGGGGTGGGAGGGGGATGAGAGGGAGAGGGGTTGAGGAGAGGGAGAGGGATGGGGAGGGAGAGAGGGATGGGGGGAGGGGGGGAGAGAGGGTGGGGGGAGAGAGGGTTGGGGGGGGAGAGAGGGATGGGGAGGGGGGAAGGGGTTTGGGGGAGGGGGGGGGTAGGAATGAGGGAGGCGGGGATGGATAGGGGGTAGGGGGGAGGGAGGGGGAAGAGTGTGGAGGGGGGGGGAGAGGGGTGGAGGAAGAGGGGTAGGGACAGTCCATCTGTTCCCCATTCCCTATCACCCCCAATCCTCTTTCTCTATTCCCACACACGTGATGACGCGCTTCGACACAGGTTGTGGGGGGGGGGGGGGGGGGGGGGTGGGGCTGCTGCCAAGGCATATGTAAATGGATCTTTTACGATTGGACATCTGTGAGCATTGGGCATTGTGACATCACACGATGGAACGTTCACCAACATTCTATGGGTGAGAGCTGTTTTTTTTAACATTTTGAAATTTTGGGAGGTTGGGAGAAGGATTTTATTAAAAATGTGTGCATAAACACGACAAAATTTAATCAGGAGTGGATACTTGGAAGGAAAAGTGAAATCTCTACCGAAATGGAAAAAAATCTCGGCGTTTCTTCGTCTGGTGTTGGCGTAGCAACGAATCAAAGGCTGGCACCCACAAGACACACGGCCGGAAACACACACACACACACACACAGTTTTAAATATAGACTAGACCAAGTGCAGACCCATTGGGTCTGTTTCCCCAACCCGTTGGGGGGGGGGGGGGGGGGGGGAGGAGCTGCGGCATCACACTTTACACTAACCACCCCCCAAACACACAGGGGGGGGGGGGGGGGGGGTAGAGGGAGATTTGGGAGGGAGAGGAGAGAGGGGGATGGGAGTGGGGGAGTGGGAGGAGGGCAGGAATGGGGGGGGAAGGGGTAGGGGGGGGGGAGAGAGAGGGGTAGCAGGGAGTGGTGCACGAGAGAGGGGCAGGGGTGGGGGGGAGATGGGGGTGAAGAGTGGTGGGAGGGGGTGGGAGGAGAGGAGGGAGAGGTTTGAGGAGAGAGGGAGATGGAGGGGGGAGAGAGGGGGGAAGGGGAGGAGGAGGAGTGGGGGGGGGGGGGGGGGGGGGGGGGGGGGGCGGGGGGAGGGGAGGGAGGGAGAGGGAGGAGGAGGAGGAGGAGGGGGGGGAGGGAGGAGGAGGGAGAGGGGAAGAGTGTGGAGGGAGGGGATGAGTGGAAGGAGGGCGGGGGAAGAGTGGGATGAGAGGGATAGGGGAGAGAGGGGGAATAGTGGTGAGGGAGGGGGGAGGATAAGAGTGCGGGAAGAGGGTCAGAGCGGTAGGAGTGGTGGAAGAAGCAGAGATGGATAGGGGGGAGAGGTGGCAGGGAGAGGGGTGGGGATTGGCATGGTAAGGGAGGAGGGAGAGGGGGAGGAGAGAGAGAGAGGGGGGAAAGGGAGGAGGAGAGAGGGGGTGCGGGAGGGGGGGGAGAGGGAGGGGGGGAGGATTGAAGGAGGGAGGAGGAGAGAGGGGGGAAGAGTGTGGAGGGGGGGGGGTAGGGGTAGGGGGGGAGAAAGTGGGAAGCGTGTGGAGGGCGGGAGGGGAGAGGGGGAAGAGTGTGGAGGGGAGATGGAAGGGAGATGGGGAGGGGGGTGGGGGGAGATAAGTGGAAGAATGGGGAGGGGGAGGGAGAGAGGGGGAGGGGGGGGAGTGGTGGAAGTGGGGGGGGGGGAGGGGGGAGTGGTGGAAGAGGGAGAGAGGGGTAGGGGAAGGGGGGGGTGGCGAGAGAGAGGGTTGGGGGAGGGAGGGAGAGGGGTGGGCGAAGGGAGGAGAGAAGTGGAAGAGTGGGAGAGAGAGGGGGGTAGGGGGAGTGGTGGGAGAGGGACAGAGGGGTAGGGGAAGGGTGGGGGAGGAAAGAAGGAAGGGGGGGGGGAGAGGGGGGGGGGAGGAGGAGGGTGATGAGAGGGAGATGGAGAGGGGTAGGAGAGAGGGGTGGGGAGGGGGGAAGGATAGAGGGATTGGGGAGGGGAGAGAGGTGTGGGGGCTGGGGGGAGAGAGGGGAGGGATGGAGGGAGGGGTAGGGGAGGGAGGGGGAAGATTGTGGAGGGAGGGGGAGAGGGGTGGGGGGAGAGAGGGGAAAATGGGGAGGGAGAGTGGAAGGGGGAGGGATAGGGACAGTCCATCTGCTCCCCATTCCCAATCACCCCAAATCCTCTTTCTCTATTCCCACACACGTGATGATGCGCTTCGATACAGGCTGCAGTGGGGCTGGGGCTGGGGCTGGTGAAAAGGCATATGTAAATGGTTCCATTCCGATTGGACATTTGTGAGCATTGGGCATTGTGACATCACACGATGGAACATTCACCAACATTCTATGGGTGAGAGCTGTTTTTTTTTAACATTTTGAAAAAATTTGGGGGGGTGGTGGGGGAGAAGGATTTTATTTAAAATGTGTACATAAACACGACAAAATTTAATCAAGTTGATATTTGGAATGAAAAGTGAAATCTCTACCGAAATGGTAAAAATCTTGGCGTTTCTGCATGTGGTGTTGGCATAGCAACGAATCAAAGGCTGGCACCCACAAGACACGCAGAAACACAAACACACACACATCCAGCCACAGAGTTTTAATATATAGATAGATATATGGTTGAAAAATATATACTTGTGGCTGACATGCATATAACTGAAGAACAGACCTAAATGAGATGTTCTAGATCTCAATAACGGAGCCACAAGTGTAGCAAGGGAAAGTTAGTTACAGTATATTTGACTTTGAACAATTTGGCATGAGTTTGGTCAACTTTCTCAGTTGGGTTTGGACTTGGAACTCTATGATTAAATTCACAACAAGTAGCCATCAGGTCAAGAACAACTGAGAAAAAAAATAATTGCATCCTGTTCTGACTGGGAAAATATTCTGTTTCCAGTGTTGTCATCGTTCACCTCAAAAGGATAAAAAATGGACCATTAAGTGATGAAAAGGCAAACTGGAACAACACAATCTTTGATCTTGCCAGTGACAGAAAAATGTACCCTCGATAACTCTAAACTTGTACCTGTACTAAAGTTATTTTTTGAAAATACCAAAGTAGCTTTAAATTTACTTTTATGCAATGCAACAAATGACTTCTACAGTTCATTAAGACATTTTCTTCCTTCGCTGTTCTAAGTACAAGTAGGAGCCTTGATTGGCACCTTGCTGGAGGCTACTTTCGCTTTCCCGACCCTAGCTCAGATTGTTGCAAAGAGCTGCTGCTTTTTTATCATCCTCAGACCTATGAATTTTTCATTACAAACAGAAGCTTCTCTTTTTGAAAAGTGAAGTATGACGTAAATGATTTGGCTTTATACCCACTTCAAAAGAGCAAGGCAGGATGGGTATGTGTAGAGCATGTTCCACTGGTTCTGAAGGTACATGTTTGAAGCTCAGAATGAGCACAATATCAATGGGTAGAGACATATTTTAATAGTTAGGCATTTCAGCAGATTTAACTGGTATAGATTTCTTTGACTTTATGACTTTCTTTGACTGTATATGGCTTTAGTTTCACTCATAGTTGGTCATTATATCATTGTGAGCACAGCGGCAAGCATTAGTATGATAATAAGAGAATCTAAACATTTCAGCCTCTTTTATTGAAATTTCCATGTCTTTGGCTGCATTAGTGAACATTGAATAACATTATTGGATATTTCTTTGAGTGCAAGAAGTAGAAACAGATGCTGCTGCTGTATGTGTTTGAAAAAAAAGTAGCAGTTGGATGTCTAAAGTCCAGCTGTGTAAAAACTGGAATTATTCAAAAACGGAACATTTTTGGAAAATATTCCATTTCATATTCAGTTAAATTAAATTCATTCTTATTGCCCAAATGCCAGAATAATTCAGCTGTATGCTAATCTTGGTGGTGAACCTGACTAGTGATCAGTGTGGGTTTTATTTGTTTGCAATGGTGGACAGGCCCACTTCACATTCACTGTGATGGCCTAAACAGTTCCACACAGCCTCAACCCCCTGACTGTTCACACCTTCGTGATTCCCTGTGTTAATTGCTGTTCAAACATGATAGTAGTTCAGAGCGTATATTAGCGCAATAGCCACCCAGAGTCATACAATCATAGAGAGTTACATCATGGAAACAGATCCTTTGGCCCACAGAATCCGCAGTGACTATCAACCAGATTTACACTGATGTCACATTGATCCTAACTGATCCTAATTGTCTTCTGTCCTCAGTCTCTGCAATTCCCCTAAGATTCTACCATTCACCTACACACTAGGGGCAATTTACTGCAGCCAATTAATCTAATAAACCAACGATAGACATACATTTCTGGGATAACACAACGGAACAGGCAGCATCTCTGAGGGAGAAAACTGGAGCACAAGGAGGATACCATGCAGTCAAGACAGAACGCAAAAACTCCACACTGACAGGAATTCAAGTAAGGATTGAGCCTGATCCTTCCTTCAGACTCAATGAAGGCTCATGGCATCGGGCCAAATGTGGACAACAAAACCTCCTAATAATCATTCAGTCGGGCATTTGGTAACACAAGGAAGCACTGAAAATAACAAGAAGAAAATAACCTGGTGGAACTTTCAATATCCATCACCAACAGTGGCTTGGTGGCACCAGCACTGAGCTCCAAAGGTCATAGGTACTAGATTGGGTTTGTGGCGAGAGGTGAGTGAACCAGGAGGAGGGATAGTTGACCACAACCTCGCCAATCTACATGATGCCCTTGAGTGACTGAAGAGTCTGAAGAAGGGTCTCGACCTGAAACATTACCCATTCCTTCTCTCCAGAGATGCTGCCTGGCCCGCTGAGGTACTCCAGCATTTTTTTGTCTATCTTCAGTTTAAACCAGCATCTGCAGTTCCTTCTTATACATGATGACCTTGGTAGATACGCCCACCACAATCACTGTTGAGATAGAATCCCATCACCATCCCTTCGACCTCCATTATGATGTGTGCCATTGTAAATGGGGATGACTTAGAACAGATTTGGCTGAACAAAATTGGGGATCCATTGGGTCCTGTGGAAATACACATCATCATAATTTTGAATTTACCAGATTGACAAATGCTCCATTCTACCATGACTATCCAGACAGGGATCAACAAGGATCAATGAGGAGTGCATAAAGCCTAGCAGGAACAGCTTGGGAATACCGAATAAAGAGTGGTCATGTTGCAACACATCACTGTAGGAGTGTTCAAAAGCAAAAACAGCGCACGGCAGATGGATCTAAGTAATCTCGCAGCTAATAGATCAAAGCTTTGCAATCCTGCTCCATCCAGCTGTGAATGGCCGTGGGCAATTTAACAGACAGGGGGAGTAGCTCCAAGAACATCCCCATTCTCAATGGGACTGGGTAAAAGAGAGCTTCTTATCGAGTCTACATCACAAGATTAGAAATTACTCAGCCAGAGCTGAACACACTTCTCGGCATCTGCATACAATGGCATCTTGTGCTTCTTAAAGAGAGCTAAAGACAAGGCTGAAGCATTCGAAACCTCGTTCAGCCAGAAGTGCAGAGTGGATCACTCTGGGTGGCATGGTGGCGCAGTGGTAGAGTTACTGTATTTCAGCACCAGGGATCCAGGCTCAATCCTGACCGTGAGTGCTGTCTGTACGGAGTTTGTACGTTCTCCCCGTGACCTACGTGGGTTTTCTTTGGGTGCTCCGGTTTCCTCCCACACTCCAAAGACATACAGGTTTGTAAGTTAATCGGCTTGGTATAAGTGTAAATTGTCTCTAGTGTGTGTAGGATAATGTTAAGGGCCTGTCCCACTTACGCAAATTTTCCGACGATTTGCCGGCACCCGTCATAGTCGCAGCAGGTCGCCGAAAATTTTCAACGTGTTGAAAATCCAGTGACGACCAGAAAAAGGTCAGAGGGATAAAGGACATTTATTGTCACATACACCAATTGGTGCAGTGAAATTTGCGTTACCATGCTGCACACAAATAAGATAAACACAAGACTTTAGAATTTAACATAAAACATAAAAAACATCCCCCACAGTGGAATCAGCTGAGTGAAGGCACCAAAGTTCAGTCCTCTTCCTCTGTTCTCCAATAGCCGGGACCTATTGAGGCCTCCGCAGTTGCCGCTACAGAGGCCCGATGTTTTCAGGCCCTTGAAGGGAAGAACACTCTCAGTGGCCCGGAGCCTCCGAATCGTCTGCTTCCTATGGGAGACCATGACTCCCGATGTTCACAGGCCGAGTTGGGCAGTGATTCAATGCTGGCGACCTCGGCGGGAGATCCCAGGCTCCACGATGTCAGAGTCAGCACTGCCAGCGGCTGGAAGCTTCACAGACCACAGCTCCACGGTGTTGAAGTCGGAAGTCACAGCACTCCCCAGCTCCAACACGGCGATTCCCGGCAAGGCATCGCTCGCTCCCCGATGGAATCCCGTGCTGCGCCGCTGCTGAAGCCGAAGCTCTGGCCGGTCTCCGGCAGGAAAGGCCGCGCCAATCTAGATGGTAGGCCATGAGGAGGAGGCGAAGATGCGGCTCGGAGGACAGACCAGGAAATGACTAAGAGAAACGGTTTCCTCCTCCAATCCCCCCACATAAAAAGGACTAAAGACCTCCAAAAACAAACTTTAAAACAGACTAAAAATAACAAAAAGGATGAGAGGACAGACAGCTGCAGGCGAGGCAGCCACACTTGATGGCGCCACTACTCGACCAAACAGACATCACCACGACCATACAGTCGACATGTGGTGACGCCTGTATGTTCGTGAGTAGTCGCCCAAAGAGTCGTACCTTTTTCTGGTCGCCGCTGGATTTTCAACACGTTGATAATTTTCAGCGACCTGCTGTGAATATGACGGGTGCCGGCAGTTGCCGAAAAAATCATGTAGGTGGGACCGTAGACTTGGTGGGTTGAAGAGCCTGTTTCCGTGCTGCATCTCTAAACTAAACTAAACTAACTGAACCATTTCTGCTTTCTCTACCGAAACCTTCACCTTCACAGAAGTCCATCTTCAGCTTGCTTAATTAATTCTGCTGACGCACTGGATACATCAAATGTTATGGGATGAGATGACATCCTCGCTATAGTACTGAAAGCCTGCACACTACAACTAACCATTTCTCTAGCCAGGCTGTTTCAGTACAGTTGACATCCAGCAAATAAAGTAAAACATTACCTAGTTCTAATCTAATCTAATTGCAACCTATCAGTCCACTCTCATCAGCAGAGTGGTGTAAGATGATGTAGACAATGCTATCAAGCTGCACTTACTCCAAAATCTCCTCACCATTATCCTGTTTGGATTCTACCAGAAACACTCATTACTAGCTCATGAGTCAAGTGTGTTTAATTGTCATATGTACCAGGAACAGAACAATATAATTCTTACTTGCTGCAGGCCCAATCATGCAATAACACAACCAAAAAATATACAATAATCAATAACATAGAAACATAGAAAATAGGTGCAGGAGGAGGCCATTCGGCCCTTCGAGCCAGCACCGCCATTCATTGTGATCATGGCTGATCGTCCCTAATCAATAACTCGTGCCTGCCTTCTCCCCATATCCCTTGATTCCACTAGCCCGAGAGTTAGATAAACTCTCTCTTAAATCCATCCAGTGATTTGGCCTCCACTGCCCTCTGTGGCAGGGAATTCCACAAATTCACAACTCTCTGGGTGAAAACGTTTTTTCTCACCTCAGTCTTAAATGACCACCTCTATATTCTAAGGCTCTGGCCCTGGTTCTGGACTCGCCCAACATTGGGAACATTTTTCCTGCATTCAGCTTGTCCAGTCCTTTTATATGTTTCTATAAGATATCCCCTCATCCTTCTAAACAGTGAATACAAGCCTAGTCTTTTCAATCTTTCCTCATATGACAGTCCCGCCATCCCAGGGATCAATCTCGTGAAACTACGCTGCACTGCCTCAATCACAAGGATGTCCTTCCTCAAATTAGGAGACCAAAACTGTACACAATACTCCAGATGTGGTCTCATCAGAGCCCTATACAACTGCAGAAGAACCTCTTTACTCCTATACTGAAATCCTCTTGTTATGAAGGCCAACATTCCATTAGCTTTCTTCACTGCCTGCTGTACCTGCACGGCAACTTTCAGTGACTGGTGTACAAGGACACCCAGGTCTTGCTGCACCTTCCCCTTACCTAACCTAACCCCATTGAGATAATAATCGGCCCCCTTGTTTTTGCCGCCAAATAGAATAGAATAGTTTCTTTATTGTCATTGTAACATGAACCATGTACAACAAAATTTAAATATGTCAGCCAGTCAGTGCACCATTCAAACATTTCTAAAAGCTAACGATACATACAAGATAAAATATTAAAAGATAAACAACTAAAATAAATATCACGAAATATAGCACGCATAAACACCCAACCCTCCATCCTTCTGTCGATTTCACAGTGTAACACAGTCCCTTAGTATGTATCGCCCCTGCGTGGATAACCTCACGTTTATCTATATTATACTGCATTTGGCACGCATCTGCCCACTCACTCAACCTGTCCAGGTCACCCTGTAACCTCCTAACATCCAATAAATTATCAGTTATATTAGTTAACCAGACCATAATAGTGTAAGATGAAGTACTAAACAGATTACAGTAGATTGCTGCTGAGGTAAGATTGTGGTTTCTATTGTACCCTGTGGTTCACAAGTCTTATAGTTGAGGGGATGAGCCTGTACTTGGGGAGACGAGCCTGTACTTGAAGTTGAAGGTCACAATTCTTAAGTTCCTGTACCAATGATAGCAGCAAGATAAGAGCAGAGCCAGATGTGGATCTTCAATGATATTATTTTGAGGGGACTCTTCCTGTAGATCCCTTCAATGGTGGGGTAGTCAGTACCCGTGATGGATCAGGCAGTCCACCACTTTCTGCAGTCTCCTTCATTCTTGGGTGTTCAAGTTACCCAACCACGCCATGATACAACCAGTCAGTATGTTCTCTACTGTACACCTGCAGAAGCTTGATGGAAAATTTGGTGACATGCTGATCCTCCAATCTTTTCAGGATGAAGAGATGTTGATGCACTTTACTTCTGACGTCAACAATATGCTGAGCCTGGGACAGATATTCAGAGATTATGCACATCCAGGAACTTGAAGCTGTTGACTTTCTCCATCACAACCTTGCCATCATAAACCATTTGCTTTCCCTTCCTGAAGTCAAAAATCAGCTGTTGGGTCTTGTTCACATTGAGAGCACGATAGTTGCTCAATCAGATAATAGATCTTCCTCTTGCACTCCGACTAATTGTTACCCATTAATCTTCCCATAATAGTGATATTAGTGGCATATTAAAGTAGTGTATGGCTACATAGTCATGGGTGTAGAGAGAGTTGAGCAGGGGAATGAACATGCAGCCCTGAGGAGTCCTGATGCTGATTGTCATTGAGGAGGAAGCGTTGATGCCGATTTGTGCTGAATGTGGTCAGTTGATGAGGCAGTCGAGGATCCATTGTGCTGGTACAAGTGGAGACTCTGTTCCTTGAATATGATGATAACTTTAGAGGGGATAGTGGCATTGAACACTGAGCTTTAGTTGATGAACAACAACCTGATGTATGTACCGGTTACCAAGTGGTCCAATGCAGAGTGTAGGACCAGCAAGACCACATCTGCTGTTGATCTGTTGTGGCAGTGGGTTCAGGTCATTGCTAATATGCTTCATAACCAAGCTCCCAAAGCACTTCATCACTACAGATTTGCATGCCACTTGTCAACAGTCATTGAGTCACATCACCTAACTCTTCCTGGGCACTGGTATTATGGATGTCCTTTTAAAGTAGCGGGGTGGGGGATCGGACCGTAATAGTGAGAGGTTGAAGATGTCCATGAAAACTCCAGTCAGTTGGTCTAGCAGTATTGAAAATGTGGCTGGAGACACAATCAGGGCCGGACAGATTTCTCAGCATTCACCCTCATGTAGGATCTTCAGACATTGGCCTCAGATACTAAGATCACAGAGTCATCAGTATCTCTGGGGTCCCGAGAGGTTTGTCTTATTTTCCAAAGTGTGGTTGAGAGGTGGAATGATAGGCATCTTTGATAGTGGTGTAACAGTGGAAAGAGTGTTTGATCATCTGGTGCTGCAGAAGGAGCTGCAGAATAAGGCATTAAGGCAGAATAAAACATGCGTGGCAGAAGCTGCTGGTGAGCCGCAGCCATATCCCGACAGTACGCCTGGCTCTACCTCTGGGGAACGTGGAGAGAGCAGCTGCCACAGAGACTGGGAACCAGAGAGGAGGTGGAGGGAGTGGTTGATGGCACCGAGCGCTGGACAAGGGAGGGTAGGAAAAATTGGGAGGGGATCTTACCGTCCCCACCTTCAAGGTCAGCTGCGGGAGGTGCCCTCAGGTACGAAGGTTGAAGTTGGCTGGGCAAGGAGAGGGACGACAGTTTGCAGGACGACCGGATGGAGGCAACGGCTGCAACATGCCTTCACGGCTGGCTGCAGTTGGGACTATAAACTGGTGCCAGAACCTGGCCACTCTTGCATATCGACTCAGTGGGCTGTTTCTATGCATTGTGGAGTTAACTGGGGATAGACAATAGGTGCAGCAGTAGGCCATTCGGCCATTCGGCCCTTCGAGCTAGCACCGGCATTCAATGTGATCAAGGTTGTTCCTGCCTTCTCCCCATATCCCCTGACTCTGCTATCTTTAAGAGCCCCATCAAGCTCTCTCTTGAAAGTATCCAGAGAACTGTCCCCCACCACCTTCTGAGGAAGAGAAACTGGGGATTGTACTTAAGTATGACCATAATCATTATTGATCTGTATGCAGGGAAATGAAAAGAATCTCACAGACATACAGGTTTGTAGATTAATTGGTATAAATGTGAAAATTGTCCATAGTGTAGGATAATGTGCGGGGATCGCTGGTCGGCGTGGACTCGGTAGGCCGAAAGGGCCTGCTTCCATGCTGTGTCCCTAAACGAAACTAAACTAAACTAAATTAATTCAGGCAACTATCAGTCAAAAAGGATGACCATTGAATCATTATGGAATTTGACTGAGTGCAACAAGGAGTCTTGATAAAACTGGTCAATTGGCATCAAGCGAAAATAACCCAGCGGATTGAAATATAAGATGATAGATACACAAGACGTTGTCATTGTCGGTGTCCAAGGCTCAACCAGGTTCAGCTGCTTCATTAATAACCTATCTTTCTACATTAGGACAGTGGCAGTGGTAGATTTGCTGCCTTACAACACTTACAACGCCAGGGACCTGGGTTCGTGATACTGAATACTGGTGCTGTCTGTATGGAGTTTGTACGTTCTCCCCGTGACCATGTGGGTTTTCTCCGAGAACTTTGGTTTGCTCCCACAGACATACAGGTTTGTAGATTAATTGGCTTGGTATAAATGTGAAAATTGTCCATAGTGTAGGATAATGTGCGGGGATCGCTGGTCGGCGTGGACTCGGTAGGCCGAAGGGCCTGTTTCCATGCTGTGTCCCTAAACAAAACTAAACTAAACTAAATTAATTCAGGCAACTATCAGTCAATGACTAGGCGAAGGAGGCTGTAGCTGACAATGACAAAGTGGTTCTTAACTACCACTCCCTGATCTTCAGTTTGGTTTCCATCAGGACCATTCAGCTAGAGACCTCATTCCAACCTTGTCTGAAACATGGAAGCTCAGCTGCAGAGGAGGGTAGGGAGTTATTTTGCCTGACATTATGGCACCATTTGATTTTGAGTGGGATTAAATTGAATGTCAGTAAACCTATGATCATTAGCCTGGATTTGAGCATTATTGAGTAGAATTGGGGCACGTTGGGCCACCTCAAAACGTTGCCCTCCGCCTGGCTATAGGACGCTCCCCCTCCTGCCCCCTACTGAAGCCGCTCCCATCCCCCGCTACAGGACACCCCCCTCCCTCATCAGCCCACGAGAGCCCCTGCCTGAAGCCGTCCCCCTCCCTCTGCTGCAGGGCATTTGCAACCACCCACCCCACCTCGACAGCACCCGCCTCAAAAAAATGTTTTGCACAAATTCTTCAATGAGTCCAGAGGATTGAGAATTACAACAAAATAATGGAATTCTTTAATTTGCCACAACCAAGAAATGGAAGGATGCACCTTGATGATGACAATCCAGAATTGCTGCAGGAATTGCAATACGATAGAATTGAACAACAGCAGTTTGTTGAAAAGAATGAGCCTATGCTGAATGCTAAGCAGAGAACAGTGTATGACCAGGTGTGCAACTCCTTGAAAAGGAATCTCCCTTCAATGTTTTTCATTGTTGCACCAAGAGGAACAGGAAAAACATTTATCACCAATTTGATCCTCTCCAAAGTTAGAGGTCAAGGTGGCATGACTATTGCTGTAGGATCCTCTGGCATAGCAGCTACATTAATTCCTGGTGGAAGAACTGCACATTCTCAATTCAAGATACCCATCCAAGTGGCCGAGGATACATTCTGCAACATCGAGAAGAACTCTAAGACAGCACATTTCATGAGGCAAGGAAAGTCATTGTTTGGGATGAATGTCCAATGATTAGGAGAGAAAGCTTTGAAGTGGCGGACAGAACTCTTCAAGATGTCCGCAGCAACACTAAACCTTTTGGCGGCATTCTTATTGTTTGTTGTGGCGATTTTCGACAACTTCTTCCTGTGATGAAAAGGGGAAATGATGCTGATGTTGAAAATGCCTGCTTCAAGAAATCCTACTTGTGGAGACTTTTCACCAAGTTTCAATTGCACACAAATATGCGATTGGCAAAGGGAGAAGGCGCCTATTCTCAATTTTTGTTGAAAGTTGGGGGACGAGATTTTAAAGAATGAAGACGATGACATTGAAATCCCACAAGACATGCTTCTATCAGCAAAAACACTGGAGGATTCTATTGATTTCATCTATCCCACATTTGACAATCCTGCAGAATTATTCTCCAACAATTGTATCTTGGTTCCGCACAACAATACCAGCAGAAGCATCAATTCTACATGCATCAGACGCTTCCCTGGAATCATTAAGGAGCACTTTTCTTTCAATACTGTCACTGAAGGAACTCACGGTACACTTCCCAACAGAATTCCTCGATTCACTCGAGCTCTCTGAATTACCACCACACAAATTGGAGTTGAAAAAAGGATCTCCAATCATATTAATGAGGAAATTGGAACCACCAAAGCTATGCAATGGAATGAGAATGATTGTTGAAAAGCAACACAATAATCTGATCATTGCAAGAATCAACATGGGAGCCTTCAAAGATGACATTGTTCTCATTCCTAGGATAGCACTCAATTTAACAGAAAGTGAAGACATTCCCCTTCAGCGGACCCAATTACCCATTCTATCAAGGTTTGCTATGACGATCCATAAAACAGAAGGACAAACAATGCAGAAGGTGTTGATGTACCTCGACAAACCGGTAATTCAGCATGGCCAACTATATGTGGCTCTTAGCCGAGGAAAGATGAAGGAAAATGTCAAAGTTTTCCTGAAGGATAGAACATCGACCAAGAATGTTGTCATTAAAAGTGTGCTTCGTTGAATGATAACTTCTGAGATAAATTCTCAGATTTTCTTTGTTAAAATTTGACCGCTCAATCTCTCTATATTTAAATTGTCTCCTTTTTTAACAACAGCAAATAGACATCAAAAGGCAGTGAGCAGCAGAACACAACAAGAGACACAACAAGAAAGAACCTAATAATTCTCATTTTTAACATTTAAATTGTTCTTATATTTTAAGTCATTCACATTTTAAACTTTAATAAACTCACTGAATGCGTGGCGGGAAGGGGAATGGCAAGGAGAAGAGTGGGGGGGGGGGGTGAAGGGAGGAGGTGACTGAGTGAACTGCCAGCGTACCAGGCATGAGTGACTGAACTGCCAGCCCACCAGTCGTGAGTGACTGCACTGCCAGCCCACCAGTCATGAGTAAGTGGACTGCCAGCCCACCAGCCAAAACTCACTGAACTCCAATCCCAAGAATCCATTCAGTCCACCCTCACCCCCTTCTCTCTCATAGAGTCTGTCACCTGTTTCTTCCTTCATTGCTGTGATCTGTAAAAATTATGAAAATGTCTAAAATTAATTGTCCACCCCCTCCCCCTTCTCTCACAGTCTGTCACCTGTTTTCAGCAGAATTTCTGGCAGTTTCTCAGCTGCCAGTCCGCCAGGCCTGAGTTACTGAGCTGACAGCCTGCCAGGCCTGAGTGACTGAGCTGCCATGCCAGAAGTGACTGAGCAGCCAAGCCTGAGTGACAGAGCTGCCAGCCCAAAAATCCATTCGGCCCACAATATCCATGCTAGCCCTCTGGAAACCAGTCCCTTTGGCCCACAACACCCATACTAACGCTACAGAAAGCCCCCCCTCCCCCCCACCTGGCCAACAATATTGGAATTGATCGAGAGGTGGAATATTCCGTTGGGTGACCAGCTCTCCCGTGTGATGCTGGGACCCAATGGGTCCCACTTGGTCTAGTATATATATATTTTGCTGAGAAGACTGTCATTTCTCAAGGACAACTCAAGTTGGACAATTATCGCTGGCCTTGCCAGTGACGCTCACATCTCCTGTGATTAAAAAAGCAGTCACAAATGCTGTACGATACTCTCATTATTTAACATTGCGGCGGTTTCACTCTGCATAGCAATGTTGACTGAGCTTTATGGTAATTTACACCATTTGGCCACATTTGATATGAAACAGCAGTAAATTTAAACCTGTTGCCTTACACTTCAATAGATGTGTGAATATTTTCTTCTTGCAGAATGATTCACTTCTATTCCTATGGCAACCATGTTGCTATAGGAACTCTAAGCCATCTTAATTAGTAACTTTCAGTCCTGTTTATAAGGTAAGAAATCTTAAATTAGATTTATGAGAGGTTAAGCAGAAATTCTTTATCACTGCCATTTAACCATTTGTATTTGTTCGGTGTGATTAACTCCTATATTATGAGGTTATAACATGCACATCGCCTTTCTGACTCATAAAACCCAATGATTAAAACATTGCACGTTGCAGAAATGTGAACAGAGAATGTGCAATATGAGATGAAACCACAGGTGGGTACTTCAGAAAAAAATCATGATGAAAGGGTAGCATATTCAGCTTGCAATGTAGAACGATGTTTTTGGTTGCTTTTTAATGAAGGTGGTAAGTGCATGTTTGACCATAATACAAATGTGTCACAATTACGTGCTCTCAGCAGGCAATTTAAAAAAATATCTAGTTTATCATGCATTGTCTGAGATTTGAGTGGGAATTACAATATTTATTTTTTTTGCACAGAAGTGAGGCGGTGGAATTTATTTTCAAGGGTAGTTGCAGAGGAGCAATTACATGAACATTCAGGATTAGATTGAATTATTGGATGAAGGAAAATTAAATTAAATGAAGGGAAAAATGACTGGAGGGAAAATATAATTAGGACTCACTGCTTTCACAAAGGGCAGAGCTGTCAGAGGCAGATTGGGCCAAATGTCCTTCCCAACTCAATATCAAATTCTCTGACTTTAGGTAATTTGCTTTTTCTGCCTGGCTATTTGTGCTGTGAGTCATCCATCCATGATTTTGGCTCAGCTTTTCTTTCTCCATTAGCAGTATTGGAGTCATAGATTTGTACAGCAGAGAAATGGTCCTCCACGTCCATGCTGACATTTTTTAACCCATCTGCAATAATCCCATTTAGGTTTAGGTTTAGGTTTATTACCATCACGTGTACTGAGGTACTCAAGGTACTGAGGTGTACAGGTTTGTTCTGTATGCGATCCAATCAAATCAGATAATACAATACATGCCACTAATAAAGAATGGACAATTTTGTCTTTGATCACGCAACACACAGGGTGACACCTGAATCTGAAAACTAAAAAGCTGCAGGTGTTATAAATCCAAAATAAAACTTGAAAGTGCTGGACTCAACAGGTCAGGCAGCATCGTGGAGCCGGCGGCGGTCTCTGGCCGGAACCAACCCGAGGGCTCCAGTCGCGGAGTCTGCGGACCTGCCATCGCGGAGCGGGCCGACTTTGGAGCGGGGAGAGCTGTGGTGGCGCACGGCTGCAACCCAACTTTGGAGCTTTGAAGGCTCCGGCCACAGGAACAGGTCCCTGGTGGGAGCTCGCAGGTTCCTGGTGGGAGACCGCTTATCGGAGCTCGCGCAACGGCAACTTCTCCCGCTGGAATCGCTGGGTGAAATGACTTGGAGCAGGGCCTAACATCGCCCGGCATGGCGTAAACGGCTACGGGATTTACCATCACCCGCCGGCGGCTTTAACATCGGGAGCCCCAGTCGCCTTGACGTTGCCGTTGGACTGCTTGACTGCAGGAGAAGAACAAGGGGAAGAGATAAGACTTTTGCCTTCCATTACAGTGAGGAGGTGTTGGAGATTCACTGTGATGGATATTTGTGTAAAGTGTGTTATGTGTGGGTCTTGGGACTTTTTTGTAATTGTTGAGACTGTAGAAATGCAATTTCGTTCAAACCAAGCTGTTTGAATGACAATAAAAGGCATTATTTTCTATTCTATCACGGTTCCTTGAAAAATTATCAGTTTGAAACATTAATCATGTTTCTGCTTCCACTGATGATGCCGTCTCAACTGAATTTCAGATTTCTACCATTTGCTGTGTTCTGTGCCTCACAGTTCCAGCATTTGTTGCTTACTTGTTTTTTTTTTAAATTTCTGGCTGCTCTGTTTTCCCTCTATTGTCACCTCCCCCAGACAGATTAGCTGCCATTACGAAGCTTCACAACCCTTGCTCAGCTGATACCAGTCTGTGTCATCCACTCTGTCACAGATGTTCCAATGCTTACTCTTCTCCACAACATGTAAAGGTTATCTAAATGTTCCTAATTCTGATGAAAAGTAATTGATCTAAAATAGTTTTTTTCCATAGGTTTAAGGTGAAGGGCAAAATATTTCATAGGAATCTGAGGGGAAACATTTTTCACACAAAGGGTGGAGGGTGTATGGAACAAGCTGCCAGAGGAGGTAGTTTGTTTAAGAAGGAACTGCAGATGCTGGAAAATCGAAGGTAGACAAAAGTGCTGGAGAAACTGAGCAGGTGCAGCAGCATCTATGGAGCGAAGGAAATAGGCAACGTTTTGGGCCGAAACCCTAAGGGTTTCGGCCCTTAACGTTGCCTATTTCCTTCACTCCGCAGATGCTGCTGCACCCGCTGAGTGTCTCCAGCACTTTTGTTTACCAGAGGAGGCAGTTTGTTCCTTACACCCCAACATTTAAGAAAAGTTAGACAGGTATATGGATAGAACAGGTTTGAAGGAATATGGACCAAATGCTGGCAGGTGCGACTAGTGTAGCTGGGAAATGTTGGCCCGGTGGAGGCAAGTTGGGCTGAAGGACCTGTTTCCACACTGTATCACTCTATGACTCTTGATGACTATGAGAATTTAGCTTGTTTTCTTCTTCTGCCTGACCTGCAGAAATGTTCTTGCATTTTCTGTTCTTATTTCAACATGTGAATCTACCTGGTTTCAGCAACCTTCACCCCCAACTCAGTCCATCAATCGGCAACTGGCCGCTGCCTCATCCCTCCTCTCCCCTCTTTGTATCGGCTATCTTTCTTCCTCTCTATTCTCGGTCTTGGTGTAGGGACTGGACTCAAACCATCAATAATTCCTTTAACCTCATGCTTTCATAGAACTAAATAGCATGGAAACAGACCCTTCAGCACGACTCATTCATAACGAGCATAAGGTCATGTGATAGGGGTTGAATTAGGCCATTTGACCCATCAAGTCTGCTCCACCATTCAATCATGGATGATCAATCTCTTCTTCCTAACTGCATTCTCCTGCCTTCTCCACATAACCTCTGACACCTGTACTAATCAAGAATCTATTTATCTCAGCCTTCAAGAAATATCCACTGACGGCCTCCATAGACTTCTGTGGCAAAAAATTCCACAGATTCACCACACTCTGACTAAAGAAATTTCTCCTCAACTACTTCCTAAAAGAACATCCTTTGATTCTGAGTCTGTCCTCTAGTCGTAGACTCAACCTTCGAGTTGTTTAATGATGCTAGTCCCACATGCCCGTGCCTGACTCGTATTCCTCCAATTCTTTTCTATCCAAGTAAAACTGTCTTTCAAATATCATAATTGTTCCCACCTCTTCTTTTTCCTCTGTCAGCTCATTTCATGTAATGCATACCCTCTGTGTGAAAACATTATCCCACAGGTAGATCTTTCCCCTGTCTGTCTGGCAAGAATCAAGAGTGTTTAATTGTCAATGTGCCGAAATGAAACAATGAAATTCATACTTGCAGCACCACCACAGGTCTGTAAACACAGCACTCAATAGAAAACATAATAAAACAAACAAAAAAGTTAAATATATATATTTTTAAATATTGGTGCAAAAACAAATCACAAGCTCAAAGTCCCTAGTGCAACCAAGACAATTCGTAGTTTGAAATTTAGTTGATATCTGTAATGTTCAATTGACAATAAACAATAGACAATGGGTGCAGGAGTAGGCCATTCGGCCCCTCGAGCCAGTACCCCCATGCAATGTGATCATGGCTGATTATCCACAATCCTGCCTTCTTCCCATATTTCCTGACTCCGTAATCTTTAAGAGCCCTATCGAGCTCACTCTTGCAAGTATCCAGAGAACCAGCCTCCACCGCCCTCTGAGACAGATAATTCCACACTCACAACCCTTTGTGTGAAAAAGTGTTTCCTCATCTCCATTCTAAATGGCTTTCCCCTTATTCTAAAACTGTGGCCCCTGGTTCTGGACTCCCTCAACACCGGGAACATGTTTCCTGCCTCTAGCATGTCCAAACCCTCAATAATTATACATTTTCAATAAGATCCCCTCTTATCTTTCGAAATTCCAGAGTATGCATGTCCAGCTGTTCCATTCTCTCAGCATATGACAGTCCCGCCATCCCGGGAATTAACCTTGTGAACCTACGCTGCAGTCCCTCAATAGCAAGAATGTCCTTCCTCAAATTAGGGGACGAAAACTGCACACAATATTCCAGGTGTGGTCTCACTAGGGCCTTGTAAAACTGCAGAAGGACCTCTTTGCTCCCATACTCAACTCTTCTTGTTATGAAGGCCAACATGCCATTCGCTTTCTTCACTGCCTGCTGTACCTGCATGCTTACTTTCATTGACTGATGAACAAGGACACAACAGATCCCGTTGTACTTCCCCTTTTCCCAAATTGACACCATTTGGAAAATAATATGCCTTCCTGTTTTTGCTACCAATGTGGATAACCTCACATTTATCCACATTAAACTGCATCTGCCATGCATCTGCCCACTCACCCGACCTGTCCAAGTCACCCTGCATTCTCATAGCATCCTCCTCACAGTTCACACTGCCACCCAGCTTTGTGTCATCTGCAAATTTGCTCATGTTCCTTTGAATCCTTTCATCTAAATCATTAATGTGTATTGTAAATAGCTGCGGTCCCAGCACCAAGCCTTGCGATACCCCACTAGTCACTGCCTGACATTCTGAAAGGGACCCGCTGATCTCTACTCTTTGTTTCCTATCTGCCAACCAATTTAGTATCTATGTCTGCGTCCTACCCCCAATACGATGTGCTCTAATTTTGCCCACTAATCTCCTATGTGGGACCTTATGAAATGCTTTCTGAAAGTCCAGGTACACTACATCCACTGGCTCTCCCTTGTCCATTTACCTAGATACATCCTCAAAAAATTCCAGAAGATTAGTCAAGCATGATTTCCCTTTCATAAATCCATGCTGACTCGGACAGATCCTTTTACTGCTATCCAAACGTGCCGCTATTTCATCTTTTATAATTGACTCCAGCATCTTCCCCACCACCGATGTTAGGTTAACTGGTCTATAATTACCGGTTTTCTCTCTCCCACCTTACTTAAAAAGTGGGATAACATTAGCTACCCTCCAATCCACAGGAACTGATCCTGAATCTATAGAACATTGGAAAATGAACACCAATGCCTCCACGATTTCTAGAGAAACTTTCTTAAGTTCCCAGGGATGCAGACCATCAGGCCCTGGGGATTTATCAGCCTTCAGTCCTATCAGTCTACCCAACACCGTTTCCTGCCTAATGTGGATTTCCTTCAGTTCCTCCGTCACCCCAGATCCTCTGGCCACAAGTACATCAGGACGATTGTTTGTGTCCTCCTTAGTGAAGACGGATCCAAAGTACCTGTTCAACTCATCTGCCATTTCCTTGTTCCCCATAATAAATTCACCTTTTTCAGTCTTCAAGGGTCCAACTTTGGTCTTAACTAACTTTTTCTTCTTCACATACGTAAAGAAGCTTTTACTATCCTCCTTTTAATCTTGGCTAGCTTACCTTCGTACCTCATCTTTTCTCCCCGTATTGCCTTTTTAGTTAATTCTGTTGCTCTTTAAACATTACCCAATCATCCTGCTTCCCACTTATCTTTGCTATGTTGTACTTCTTCTCTTTAATTTTTATATTGTTCCTGACTTCCCTTTACAGCCATGGTCACCCCTTATTCCCCTTGGAATCTTTCTTCCTCTTTGGAATGAACTTATCCTGCACCTTCTGTATTAATCCCAGAAATCCCATAGCAAAAGGATTTGAGTATAGGAGCAGGGAGTTTCTACTGCAGTTGCACAGAGCCTTGGCGAGACCGCACCTGGAGTATTGCGTACAGTTTTGGTCTCCAAATCTGAGGAAAGACATTCTTGCCATAGAGGGAGTACAGAGAAGGTTCACCAGACTGATTCCTGGGATGTCAGGACTTTCATATGAAGAAAGACAGGTTAGACTCGGCTTGTACTCGCTAGAATTTAGAAGATTGAGGCGGGATCTTATAGAAACTTACAAAATTCTTAAGGGGTTGGACAGGTTAGATGCAGGAAGATTATTCCTGATGTTGGGGAAGTCCAGAACAAGGGGTCATAGTTTAAGGATAAGGGGGAAATATTTTAGGACGGAGATGAGAAAAACATTTTTCACACGGAGAGTGGTGAATCTCTGGAACTCTCTGCCACAGAAGGTAGTTGAGGCCAGTTCATTGGCTATATTTAAGAGGGGGTTAGATGTGGCCCTTGTGGCTAAAGGGATCAGGGGGTATGGAGAGAATGCAGGTACAGGATACTGAGTTGGATGATCAGCCATGATCATATTGAATGGTGGTACAGGCTCGAAGGGTCGAATGGCCTACTCCAGCACCTATTTTCTATGTTTCTATGTTTCTAAATACCTGACATTGTTGTTCCACTGTCATCTCTGCTCGGGTATCTTTCCATTCAACTTTGGCCAGCTCCATAGTCCCCTTTGTTCAACTGTCACACAAACATCTCCGATTTACCCTTCTCCCTCTCAAATTATAGATTAAAACTTACCGTATTATGGTCACTACCTCCTAATAGCTCCTTAACCTCATGTTCCCTTATCAAATCCGGTTCATTACACAACACTAAATCCAGAATTGCCTTCTCTCTGGTAGGCTCCAATACAAGCTGCTCTAAGAATCCATCATGGAGGCACTCCAGAAACTCCCTTTCTTGGGGTCCAGTACCAACCTGATTTTCCTAGTCTACCTGCATGTTGAAATCTCCCATTACAACCATAGCATTACCTTTACGACATGCCAATTTTAACTCCTGATTCAACTTGCACCCTATATCCAGGCTACTGTTTGGGGGCCTGCAGATAAGTCCCATTAGGGTATTTTTACCCTTACAATTCCTTAGTTCTATCCATACTGACTCCACATCTCCTGTTTCAATGTCACCCCTAGCAAGGGGTTGCATTTCATTCCTCATCAACATAGCTCCCCCACCCCCTCCGCCCACCTGTCTGTCTTTTCGATAGGAGGCATACCCTTGAATATTCAGTTCCCAGCCCTGGCCCTCGTGCAGCCATTTCTCAGTAATTCCCACAACATCGTACTTACCAAATTCTAACTGAGCCTCAAGCTCGTCCGTCTTTATTTCTTATACTTTGCGCATTCATATACAGCACATTGCCTTTGGTATTCACCTCCCCTCTCACACCACTCACAATTGGCCCTGACCTTACTCTCTTATCCCTTCTCGAACATTCCTTCCCATTAATTTGGGAGTCGTTTGTAACTTTTCCTGTACTCACTTCCCCTTTAACTCCATCTTTATACTCCCAATTTTTCAATGCCTCCCCTCCACTATTTAGTTTAAACCCACACATGTAACCTGATGGTTGTTGGGAAGAAGCTGTTCCTGAACCGGGAGGTCATGGTTTTCAGACTCCCTCCCATACCTTCTTCCTGATGGCAGGAGTGAAATGAGAGTGTGGCCAGGATGATTTGGGTCCTTGATGATGCTGGCTGACCTTTTGAGGCAGATAGATGCCTTCAATGGTCGCCAACTTAATGGAACTTGGAACTAAGTCTCTCTCTTCTATAAAGCTCCCCAGGGCCCTACCATTTACTGTGTACAACCTGCCCTGTTTTATCCTACAAAAATGCAACACTTTGCATTTATCTGAATTAAACCCAAAATGCATTTCTCGGCTCTTTGCTCCAGATGATGAAGATCTCTTGTAATTGTAGATAACCTTCTTTACCGTGTACTATATTAGCAATTTTAATGTCAAAAACAAATGTATTAACCCTACCACTTACATTCACATCGAAATCGTAAATATATACGAACAACAGTGAATCCAGCACCAAATCCTATGGTACATCATTTGTTACAGGCTTCCAGTCTGAAAAATAACCCTCTACTACCACCCTCTGTTTCATATTTTCATGCCAATGTTGTATCCAATTTGGCAAGCCTGGCCTGGTTCCCATGTGCATTACCCTTCCAGACTAGCCTACATTATGGTACCTTGTCAAAAGTCGATGCTGCTCGACCTCTGAGTTCCTCCAGCAGTTAGTTTTAGTTCCCCCGTATCAAGCCTGGTGAGGTGGCACTGACAGCAAGGAGTGTGCCCCTGTTTGCTTTTCTCTGTGGGTCTGTCAAAACCTCCACATCTATGGCTGTAGCAGATGGCATAATCTGTCACTGGCAACCCCGGTAATTCCAAGCATCTGCAGACACATCTGCCGTTTCAAATCCAGGACAATGCACTCTCTCCTGGAAATGCTGAGGGCTCTCAGCCTGAATCTGGTACATCCTCGACTGACTGCTATTCCTCTGTGGCTTTCTGTTTACTTCTCCAGGAAACAAAGCACTGATTCCCATGGTGCGTCCCATTAGGAAAGCTTCTCATAGCTCGGAACATGCTCTGGGTTCATCAGGCAATAAACCTTGATGCTATTCTTCAACCCAACATTTCCCATCCACAGTTTCAGTGGGTAGATTGAGGACTATTAAAATTACTGTTACAAGTACACAAAGAACGTGCTGTAAGTTCAGTTTAGTTCATTGTCACATGTACCGAGGTACAGTGAACAACTTTTGTTGCTTGCTAACCAGTCAGCAGACAGGAAAAACGTGATTACAATCGAGCCATTTACAGTGGAAAGATACACGATAAGGGAATACCGCTTAGTGCAAGTAAAGCCCACAATGTCTGATCGAGGATAGTCCGAGGGTCGCCATCTACTTCATTGGAGGTAGAGGTATCGTGGAACTACTAACCATTTCCTAAAATATGAACTAACCAATCTCTCAACCCTTTCCACCTTAGATATTGGGACCTAAACAGCAAGCACCACAACTTCAACTTGACTGAAAGCCTTGGCCTTCTCTATCCTTTCTAACATAGACAACAGACGCAGCAAGCAAATACCACTGCATCAAGGAGCACAAGCATGGTGGTTCATGTGTTGTTGATATTGCCATACCCCTATCTACTCCAATATCCACCATCTAATTTCTGTATTATGTATTCTGTATTATGTCTTCATGCATAGATCCACATCTTGTGTTTTTTTTTCCTCTCAAAATCGTTTTTTTGATCAGTTAATTGAATTATTCTGAAGTGCGTTTAAGCTTGCGATAGGAATCTTGCACACGAATGATTGAGGATGATTTGACTCTCCTGTCAAAGCTCTTGCTAATTGGATCACCTTGAGGAGTAGAGTGTGCCTCTGGGCTCTATCTTCCTTGCTACCAATGACCTCTTTAACATCGCGCCTCATCAGCAACTATATTGAACGTGAAATTCTCTGTGGGCTTGGTATTGAATATGTTTAGGCATAAAGTGATCGCCGCCTGTGTTCATTCCCTTGTGCTGCTCTGCATGGTGAGTGTTTGTCGGCACTGGGTCTGCACTCGCTGGAGTTCGGAAGAATGAGAGGGGACCTCATTGAAATGTACAGAATAGTGAAAGGCTTGGATTGAGGGGATGTGGAGGGGATGTTTCCACTAGTGGGAGAGTCTAGGACTAGAGGTCATAGTCTTAGAATTAAAGGACGTTCTTAGGGAAGGAGATAGGGTGGGAGATGGCAACCTTCACGTGGTCCGTACTGTTTCAATGAATGCAATCAACCTGGCGTGTACAATCAAATAAGATCAAATAGAACAAGTTGTCCTACAACTTTGGGCTGTGCACGCCATATGCAAGAAGAAGAAGGGAAGGAGATGAGGAGAAATGTCTTTCATCAGAGGATGGTGAATCTGTGGAATTATTTGTCACAGAAGGCTATAGAGGCCAAGTCAGTGGATATTTTTAAGGCAAAGATAGATAGATTCGTGATTAGTACAGGTGTGAGAGGTTATGGGGAGAAGGCAGGAGAATGGAGTTAGGAGGGAGAGGTAGATCAGCCATGATTGGATGACGGAGTAGACATGATGGGCCAAATGACCTAATTCTACTCCTATCACTTATGACATGACTTATGCAGGCGATCTACTGTGCACTGCCCTGTGAGCTGAGTTTGATGCCTCACTACTGGGGCTGATCCACGAGTCGTCATGGTCCACTGGTGATGACCAGGTTTCAGGCAGCAGATCTGGGCCACTCCTGGTGGCCATTCACTGGTGCTGTTGATGGTCAAACACATGGAAAAATGTGTAGAAAAATTAAATATAGTAATTAACAAAGTTACTTAAAATCTATCTCCAAGACACAATAGTGCAGTGGTAAAGTTACTGCCTTACAGCATCAGAGACCTGGGTTTGATCCTGATTACGGGTGCTGTCTGTATGGAGTTTGTACGTTCTCCCCGTGACCAGCGTGGGTTTTCTCCGGGATCTCTGGTTTCCTCCCACACTCCAAAGACGTACAGGTTTGTAGGTTAATTGGCTTGGTATAATTGTAAATTGTCCCTAGTGTTTGTAGGATAGTGTTAGTGTGCGGGGATCACTGGTCGGCACGGACTCAGTGGGCTGAATTAGCCTATTTCTGCACTGTATTACTAAACCAAAAAAAAAGCATTCATAGGTGTACTCATGCTGACAATAGCAGGTGGGAATGAACAACGGTTGATGGGCGCTTGCTGGTTCAGACAGGAACCAGCAAGGAAGAGTGATGGACGATATCATTCCTTGGCATCATTCCTAACTGCTGTCAGTCGACAGTTATTTAACAGGCTGAAAATACTTTCCTTTCACCTTTGATTCCATACAAATAACTGCTTTCACATGTCAAAAAGTAATTAAAATGTTAAAGTTAAGTCAATTAAAGAACAGACCATTACCTTTTCTCAGACTTACACTGTGGCACAGGAAAAGTCAGAGTGGGACTGGGACCCCTAATTAAACTGTCAGGCAACTGAAAGTTCAGGGCTGGCTTTACAGAATAACTAAATGATTCTTCGTGGAGATCGCACAACCTGAATTGGGATTCTCCATTGTAGACGAGATCAGGAATGCAGTGCACTAGATTGGAAGAAGTGCGAATGAAATCCCCACAAAGTAGAGCTTTTCTTCCGTTGTCTCCGCCTATGTGCCTATTTCTATGGGAAGGAGTCCTCAACACCCGTTGAGGTCTATTGCAAACCCAGTGGGGTCTATTACAAACCCACTGACTCCCACAAACTCTCGACTACACTTCTTCCCACCCTGCTTTCTGCAAAGACTATCCCTGACTCGCAATTCTTCCGTCTACACCACATCTGCACCCATGATGAGGTGTTCCATACGAGGACATCCGAGATGTCCTCATTCTTTAGGGAATGGGGGTTCCCCTCTCCCATCATAGACAAGGCCCTCACTCGTGTCTCCACAGTACCTCGCAGCTCCGCCCTTGCTCCCCCTCCCCCTAGTCGCAACAGAGACAGAGTCCCCCTTGTCCTTACCTTTCACCCCATCAGCCATCGCATACAACCCATAATCCTCAAAGGTTTCCGCCATCTCCAATGAGATCCTACCACCAGCTACATTTTAACATCTCCACCCCTTTCCGCCTTCCGCAGAGACCGTTCCCTCCGCAACTCCCTGGTTAACTCATCCCTTCCCACCCAATCCACCCCCTCCCCAGGTATGTTCCCCTGCAACCGCAGCAGATGCAACACTGTCACTATACCCCCTCCCTCAACTCTACCTAGGGGCCCTGACAGCCCTTTCAGGTTAGGCAGTGGTTCACTTGCACCTCCTCCAACCTCATCTATCCCTTATTCAAGATGTGGACTCTTTACATCGGCGAGACCAAACATAGACTGGGCGATCGTTTTGCTGAACACCTTTGCTCAGTCCGCCTGAACCTACCTGACCTTCCGGTTGCCAAACACTTTAATTCTCCTCCTCATTCCCACACAGATCTTTCAGCCCAAGGACTCCTGCATTGTCAGAGTGAGGCTAAATACAAATTGGAGGAACAGCATCTCATATTTCGCTTGGGCAGCTTACAGCCCAGTGGTTGTATTTCTTTAACTTCAGGTAGCCCCAGCATTCCCTTTCTCTCTGTCCCTCCCCCACCCAAGTCGCACTAGCTTCTCATTTTTACCGAACAAACAGGTAACAATTACCTGTTTCCTTTATCATCATAACTTTTTTGCATATCTCTCATTCATTGTTCTCTACCTCTCTACATCATCATCTATAGCCATTGTTTCCCTTATCCCTAACCAGTCTGAAGAAGGGTCTCGACCCGAAACATCACCCATTCCTTCTCTCCAGAGATTCTGCCTGTCCCGTTGAGTTACTCCAGCTTCTTGTGTCTATCTTCACCTAGAAGGCCTACTTGGGAACATGGATAATGAACAAGGTAAAAGACCAGGGTATCGTCCGAAAATGCCAGGTGGGTGTGTGCAAATGCTTTTGAAAAAGGGGAGTGGTGCTTTGGTCTAGAGGTTGTGGAAATTGCAAAGTACAGGGAAAAACCCAGTGGATAGTGGTTATGGGGTCCAAAATCAACTCGGATAAGGACATGGACATTTTAAAAAGGCAAATTTGTGGCTGGTGTCCTTCAACTGGGCGAATGCTGAAAATACACAAAGGAAGGAAAGTCAGACGGTGGTTTAGTGCCCATCCATCGAGACCATTGATCGATTCTAGAAGGTATGTGGAAAATTGATCAAAGGTATCATCAAAAGAACCCTTTTCATAGAGCAGGGAAACAGGGGTCAAGCCTGAACTCAGTGGACAGCTCGTGAGCCCTACTATATCAGGGGACAACCGTATTACCCCTTGAAATTCCCAAAATAGGGAGACGAAGAGAGGGGATTAGAGAAGTAAAATTGTGTGTAAGTTTTACGAATAGTTCAAAATGGCCGAGGGATTTCTCTGTCAACCATAGCATAAGGAAGCCATTGTTAATAGAATAGGACGATGGCTGTGTGGAAAGTCGCATCATCAGAACAAATATGATATAGATGGCAGAACATATAGAATGGAGTCCATGAAAGAAGTGGAGTGGGAGGAAGTATTGTAGAGAAAGCTTTGTGAACCTCAGGGCTTTTGATCTCGGTCATTAAGGAAAGGGAAGAGTCAGAGATTAACCATCTTCTTTCTTGCTGAAGATGCACATCTCACAGCTTGCAGATAAAGAAAGAGAAACTCTGGAATGACTGTGCCATTTCAAAGAGTCTGGCAAGTGTGAACATTTCTGCTCATTGCATCTGTGCACTTGTGCAAGAGCTGTCAACAAATATCAAGGAGTGTGCTGTCCCATGTGGCAATGCCATTCAATCAGTCTAGACATTAAATGTGTGGAAAAATGAGAAGCCGCTTGCAGGTTGCCATAACATTGCAGTTTTATTTCTGCTGCCTGGAAATGTTTCTGAAACCAGTGATCCCTATCCGACCGTACATTTCTAAGCACAATCATGATGGAGTTTATGCTGTTCGGAGGAAAAGAAGAAATAGGTGCCTGCCTTGTGAAACAAAGCATCTACCACTGGTTTGATTCATTTGGAGACAAGTAATTGAAGTTGTGGGTTACCTCTCTATGTGAATGAAAGAACTGTTAAAGTTACATATGGGCTTTGATTAGCACTGGTATTGCTGTCACTGTCTTTATTTCTAGATGAATGTGAATTATTTGCTTCAGATGACACCTCTCTATAAATTCCTGCAGTGAGCCTGAGACTGTGGAGCGGGTCGTC
Organism: Leucoraja erinaceus; assembly: GCF_028641065.1. Taxonomy (NCBI): domain Eukaryota; kingdom Metazoa; phylum Chordata; class Chondrichthyes; order Rajiformes; family Rajidae; genus Leucoraja; species Leucoraja erinaceus. Next base: position 8,842,980 of record NC_073390.1, read on the forward strand.
TTGCCAGGAACTAAAGATTTGGTGGCACAGTGGGGAAGGTAGTAGAGTTATCGCCTCCCAGTGTCAGAGACCAAGGAACTCTATCTTTGTATATTTTCAGTTTCATATTTCTTTTATCTCCTCTTTAGAATTGCGCACAATATCCAGATTGTGAGATTCATTCCAATCAAAGCAGATTGAAACTTAGGCAGAGCAGAACTGAAGGAACAGGGACTATAGATGCAAACACTTTGTGACACATTGCGTTCACATATTCCTCTTTTATCATGTAAATGGATAACAAAAGAAACAGAAGCGGGAATTGGCCATCCAGCCTCCTGTGCTTAATCTATTATCAAAATGATCATGATTGTTCTTTAACCTGAACGAGCGCCACTTTGCAACATTGTTGTGGAAGGAACTGCAGATGCTGGTTTACACCAAAGGTAGACACAAAATGCTGGAGTAACTCAGCGGGACAGGCAGCATCTCTGGAAAGAAGGAATGGGTGATGTTTCGGGTCGAGACCCTTCTTCAGACTACATTCAATGGTACCTCGTGCCTGACTGCCTTAATACTGGCTACCTCCCACATCATGTTGGAGTGGGGGACGGGGGAAGGGGGGTTCGACTTCCCAGAAAACCATCTCTAATACGATATTCTGGAATAAGAACCACATTATCTGCACATGCACCAAGGAATGCGAATTAAAACAGAATAAAAATTGACTTACAAATTCCATGAAAATTAATTTTATTCTGTATCAGTATTTTGGGTAGTGAGTTGTGAATTCCATAAGGGCAAATTTACTTTACCTGAACAGCAGTAATGCAAGGGTCGCGAATATCTAAAATCGTTCCTCACAAGTAGCATTAACTGGGTGAAAAATGCAAAGTTACTTGCATTCTGCTACTGTGGCTACCCTGGGGTTCAAGAGTCAAGAGTGTTTTATTGTCATATGTCCCAGATAGAACAATAACATTCTCCAAGGTACACAAAATTGCTGGAGAAACTCAGCGGGTGCAGCACATCTATGGAGCGAAGAAAATAGGCGACGTTTCGGGCCGAAACACTTCTTCAGACTGAAGAAGGGTTTCGGCCCGAAACGTCGCCTATTTTCTTCGCTCCATAGATGCTGCTGCACCCGCTGAGTTTCTCCAGCAATTTTGTGTACCTTTGATCTTCCAGCATCTGCAGTTCCTTCTTGAACAATAAAATTCTCCATATGTCCCAGATAGAACAATAAATAGAACAACAATATATATAGGGATGCACACACAGGGAGGGACACACAGGAGGCACGCACACACACACACACACACACACACACACACACACATATATATACTAGACCAAGTGCAGACCCGTTGGGTCTGGTGACGGGGAACGAGGGGCCTCAGACCCCGGGTAGGGGGGGGGGGGGGGGGGGTGTTGAGGTGGGAACTGAACTCATTGGGGAAGAAGTCAGTGAAAGTGGCGGTTAGAGTGTGAGGCCTCGGATCCTCGGGGGGGGAAGAGAGGGGGGGCTCTGGGGCGCTGGCTGTTCCCCCGAACGAGGGGGGAAAAGCAGCGGTTGAAGATGGGATGTTTGGCTTGAGGCAGCGTGACAGAGCCGGGCCGGGCACCAGCGGCAGGGAAAAATGTCGGCGTTTTTGGAGCAGAGGTGGGCGTCATCAGCCGTTATGATCATTGGCCATAGGAATCAAAGGCCGAATCTGGTCAGAATTCCACACACACACACACAACACTTTAGACACACACACACACACACACACACACAAAATCCATACATATAGAAGACACACACACACACACACACAAAGTATATTATATAGTAGACACACACTCACACACACAGTTTATACATTAGTGTATTATAGTGTAGACACACACACAGTTTATACATTAGTATATTATAGTGTGGACACACACACACACACACATATACACATGTGTGTGTGTGTGTGTGTGTGTGTGTGTGTGTGTGTGTGTGTGTGTGTGTGTGTGTGTGTATATAGATAAATGATAATATATAAATATATATATATATATATGGGTGTGTGTGTGTGTGTGCATATGATGGTGTGTGGTTATGTGCGATTCAGTCTAAAGATTCTCTGTAGAATCAATGGAAGTTGAACATGGAAGTTACAAAGCTTTAAGGGCCTGTCCCACTTAGGCGACTTTTTAGGTGAGTGCAGGAGACTCTACGCTCACCTCATGTTCGCCACATGGTCATTGGTGGCCTCTGCTGAGTCTCCTTCATTGTCGCAAGGAGTTCCCGCATTCTGGGAACTAATCGCAGCCTCAGTTTGGTCGCCGCAAATTTTTCAACATGTTGAAAATATTTCTGCTACCAAAAATTAGTCGCCATGGAGAAAATCGATAATCCTGTAGTTGTAGGTGCAGTTGTAGTGGGGTCGCCATGTAGTTATGTGTAGTCGAGGTAGTCGTAGGTAGTTTTAGTTAATCACCTTTGCTGACCGGGCATTTTCATTGGCTCATGGGGGGAAAAATACGTAAGCACAAGTTTTTAGAACCAAGGATAACCGACCGGTAATGTTAAATGCCCACTAAACTTCACAGCTGTGTATCTCTGGCTTATTAAAAATTGTCTGGCTTCCTAAAAGTGTCTCCACTCATTCTCTCCCCCCCCCCTATCCCCCCCTTCTCCCCCCTTCTCACCCCCCACCCATCTCCCCCCACTTTTAAAGGAATTACCGTACACTTTGCTAGCCGTCTTAGCCTTCCTTCATTGCGGTGTGTGTTTGTACTTGGCTTTGCAGTGCGAATTTCAGACAGCTTCCCGCTTCCCTGGCCCCCGCTGTGTGTGTGTGTTTGTGTGTGTTTTTGTGTGTGTGTTGTGTGTGTGTGTGTGTGTGTGTGTGTGTGTATGTGTGTGTGTGTGTGTGTATATGTGTGTACATGTGTGTGTGTGTATGTGTGTGTGTGTGTGTGTGTCCACTGTTGACTGACAGTTGCCGTTCCAGTTCCTGGTTTTTCTGGTGAGTGCCGTGAACTTGACAGTCGCCGGCAGTCCGCTGAAAAAGCGCCTAAGTGGGACAGGCCCTTTAATCTTAGCGATTTAAGAGTTGGGGGAAGGTTGGGATGATATATATTCATTTTATTATCCCACTTGGTGGATGAGGTTTAAAATTGTAATCTTCTTGACAAAGGAAGAAGGTGGATAATTGTTGCCATTTCCTGTAATGGCAAGAAATGTTTCTCTCTTTCTGTCAGTATATTCTGACATTCATAAGTGATTGGATGATGGGAAATGAGATTTGACAGATCTATGATTCATATCCTGCATCAGCACCACACTATAAAAATGTTGTCAAAAGGTTGCACTTGAAGTTTGAGCAATTGAGCTACTGTTAAAATTTAGCTTGTCATTCTCAAAAGAATATTCCTGTCTAATTCTTTTTTTTCTCCAAATCTTCTTGTGCCGTCTGAGACAGTCATGTTTCTCAAAACCAAATTATAGAAATGGTGGGGAAAGTTGTGGCTGGAAAGAGCAACTCAAAGAATAGTGTGCTGTTGAGGTAGCTGTGTAAATAAATGTGCAATGATGTATCAGACTTGAGAACTGAAGTTTTGAATCATGATATATGTATTCATTCTATACTTTCTGGCCCTGGAGTGAAATTCACTCATGCAGGATAATTCTCTGCACACATGTTCTCCAACTAATGATTTGCAAACTTCATATATTTATATTACAAAGCCAACATTGGATACATTTCATTGCACCACAGAGTATTTTTAAATGGACTTGGGTATTTCCATATAATTATTTTCTGTACATTGCCTCTGAAGGTCATTCATCTTTCACTTGTTTCAGCATCTTCAGTCGCCTATTCAAAGTCCCATTTCTGCTTTAAAGCATCCTTGGTTTGAGATAAAGTTGAGGGCCCCACTGAAGTTTGTGTAAATTTCATTAAAAGTTACAGATTTATTTTGAATTTGTTGCACAATCTTCATGGAGCCCCATCAAATTAAGCAAAGATTTAGGAGCTACACCTATTTGTGTATAAAATCATGAGAGGAATAGATCGGGAAGATGCACGGAGTCTCTTGCCCAGAGTGGGTGAATCGAGGACCAGAGGACATAGGTTTAAGATGAAAGGGAAAAGATTTAATAAGAATCAGAAGAATAACTTTTTCACACAAAGGGTGGTGGATGTATGGACAAGCTGCCAGAAGAGGTAGTTGAGGCAGGGACTATCCCAACATTTAAGAAACAGTTAGACAGATACATGGATAGGACGTGTTTGGAGGGATATGGCCCAAACGCAGGCAGGCGGGACTAGTGTAGCTGGGACGTGTCCAGTGTGGGCAAGTTTGGCTGAAGGGTCTGTTTCCACACTGTATCACTCTATGACACTACAGCATCTTCATCAGTAGTAAATATCTAGTTCTTAGCTACTACACAAAGCCTACGGAGTTTGTGAGCTGCCCAGAGTGAGTAACAGAGTCTTGATGGCTGCACTGAGCTTTCTCTTGTGTTGGTACAAGATAGAACATGGTGTATCCTCCTAACAATTGTTACATATCCCCAAAAGGTAGATAGTTTCAGCTAGGACATAGAGCACTTGGCACAAACTGATAATGTATTGGCCTGAGCAGGAATCAACACTCTGCTTCATGGAGAATTGTTGGCAAGATCTTTATTCCCTTTATCAGATCATCGGTGTTAAAATAGTGAATACTTGGAAAGGGACTAAAACAGACAGCTGACAACATTAGAACTGTTTTCCCAGTTTTCACCCTTCTTAGTACAAATCTCCCAGTGTGGCATCAGTGTGAAGAATCTTGTTACTTGGAACTTAATATCTTTAAACCTCAACTGTGATTACACGAGTCCTTGCCCACACATGCAAACACATCCACAGCCAAGTGTCCTATTTTTACTTGGGATTCTCTTCAAAATGTAGTTGGAAGGTAAGGATAATAATTCAAAGTAAGATATTCACTTCAAAGGACATTCAGTCCCTGATAACAGCTTTTACTGTTGAAGTTAATTATCATTTTAAACCTTGCTGAATTTTGATGTGACCAAACATTTCTTCTTTCTGTGTCAGTACTAAATATCAGTTAAAAGCTTTTAATTGAGTGTTGTTAAACCTTTCTAATAAGTTACCCCATTGTTTTTTTTTTAACAGTGAGTAGCATTTCCTGTAGTATAGCATTAAACAAACTTAAATAATTAAGAATAATGCAATATATATTTTATCAATCAATTTTAATCAGTTTATACAGTTATTTTTTTTACAAATAGGCAAGTTTGTTGTCATTTTATCCAGCTCTGTCCTGGGTAGGAAACGATTGAAGGATTTGTCCAAGTTTTGTCAAGATCTAGGTGTCAGAGGTTATGGAGAGAAGGCAGGAGAATGGGATTGGGAGGGGGAGATAGATCAGCCACGATTGAATGGTGGAGTTGAGTTGATGGGCCGAATGGCCTAATTTCACTCCTATTCCTTATGACCTTATGATCGATCCCTTGGCTTATGATCATTCAAAATGGAGGAGAGGCCTACAGATTGGTGTTCTCGCTTATGTTTTGGGCACATAAATATTCCTTGCGTAAATGTTGAAAGGAGTGCTTCACCTTATGAACAACGCATCGGCTCCCACCACCCCTCCCACCTCCCAATCAGGCTCCTCTCTGGATTCATCATTCACATTAGAACCCATGAAAGCAGGTCATCTTTGATTTGAGGGACTGCTTAAGAAGATGCAGGCCTTTGAATGTTTCTGAACGTCAGGGACATTTTAAAAGCAACTCAAAATCTCAGAAGCAGGCATTGCTGTGGACATGGATGTTGTGAACTAGCAAGTGTGACCTTATGTATCCAAGTATGGCAACTTCACGATAGTGCTGGTGAGACCAAGACTAGAATTCTGCAATTCTGGTCTCTGTATTTGGTGAGGAATATCCTTGTGTTAGAGGTTGAGTAGTTTAGCTTGTACTCATTAGAGTGTAGGGAATGAGAATGCTTCTCATAGGCAAAGCCATCAAGAACAAGGGAGGAAAGTTTCAGAATAAAGAGGCATCCATAACAATAGAGAAGAGGAGGAGTCTCTTAAAGGAATTCCTTATTTACTCTTCAGAATTCTCTTCCTCTGTGGAGATGGAGTCCTTGATATACACAGGAATGGTGGAGACTGATAGACAACTGAAATATATGAAAGCCATGAGGATGGAACAGGAAAGCCATGTTGAGATGAAGAATTAAGAAGGGTCTCTTCATCCGAAGAAGGGTCTCGACCCGAAAAGTCACCCATTCCTTCCTTCTCTCCAGAGATGCTGCCTGTCCCGCTGAGTTACTCCAGCTTTTTATGCCTATCTTCTTGAGGTGAAGGTTGGACCAGACGTGATTTCATTGAAAGGTGAAGCAGACTCAAGAGGCTGAGTGAGCTACTCCTGATCTATTTCTAATATTCTTATGTTCTGATGAAGATATCATAGTAATGATGGATTTTCAGCACAAAGGCACACAGATACACATGCCTAAATAAAAGTGCAAGTCCTCACTAAAAATAGGTTTCAACGGTTTTCACCAACAGGGATGAAGCATGTATGCATGCAATGATGAGAGGGTAGAAACATTTTAATTCCATTATGCTGCCGATGACACTCCCAGGTATTCATAATCTGATTAATGGGGTGAATGGAATGTTTGCAGTGTGCTCAAACAATACATATACATTCATTACGTCAGCAACCAAGTGGAGATAAGAATTCCATCACTGTACAGTTGCTGTGGGTCAAACACCTGTGTGTAATGTATTGTGCTTTTGCAACACTACCAAAATGACAAAACATTCCTCCAGAATTCTGTTTTTTATACCACAGACATTGTATTATTTCAGGTTGAATCATCAGCTTCCTGCATTTTTAATTCATTATTTCCTGATAACAGTAGTGAAAACGATGTTGCTATTGGAGAGACAAAAGATTTTGGAAGATGGCACAGCCAAGTTATTTTAGGACAGACATGCTAAGGATTAGTAACTCAAACCTACGCCATATGTAGAGGAGGATTGAAATTGTTTTCAGTTAATTACCTGCCTCATTTGACGCATTCTCCGTGGCTGCAACAGACTTTTCTGAATAATATTCTTAATAACACCATATAGAGTCACAGAGAGTTATGGAGTTATGCAGCACGGAAACAGGCCCTTCAGCCCAACTTGCCCATTCCAACCAAGATGCTCCAACTACGCTAGTTCCCACCTGCCCATGTTTGGCCAATATCCGTCTGAGCCTTTCCTACCCATGTATTTGTCCGTGTCTCTGCTTATTTTAGATATCAATAGGAATCACAACAAATGTTGAATGAAAGACAAGTTACTTTGATGGAGTATGGGGATAAAATGGGTGTTTTCAATGTTTACCATTGAAATAAGCCTCGTTAATCGTGAATCCTCCGCCCCAACTGAGCACTGACAATTCTTCCCAGAATATATCAATCTAGTTAATTTCTGTAACACACATCCTTATTTGAAAATTTAAGTCTTCATGACATTGTAGGAACATTGTCAAACCTCTTCTAACCTCCATAAACCTTGCACTCCTACCATTAATTCAACTCCATACACCCATTCATTACGGCACATTAATCTATTATGTTTACTTGACCTTGGGCAGCGATACTGAGCCTATACCTTTCCCATCACAACTATCATTATTCTGTCTCCTAAATCACACAACCATGTCTCTCCATCAGGCCATCTGCAAAAAACTAATCAGGTAACATTCAATGGTTTCAATGCTCTGCTGCAGGACTGCCTGTTTCTTGTCATGAATTTTACTTCATACAATAGTCTTTGCCTTCCATTGAATCCCACACCATGCTGCTCACCAGTCATCACCGTGCTTGTTGACCTATGTTGGCTCCTGCATCCGTAGTACTACAAATCTAAAACTTACATCATGTCTAAATCTTTTTGCCACTTCTTCTACTAGAATCATAGTCATATAGCGTGGAACCAGGCCCTTCGGCCCAACTTACCCACGCCGCCCAATATGTCCCATCTTCACTAGTTCCACTTGCTTGCGATTAGCCCATAACCCTTTAAACGTGTTCCATCCATCTACCTGTGCAAATGTTTCATAAACATTGCGATACTTCTAATCTTCATAATATTCTCCAGCTCTCTAAGAATTCTCTAAATCTCCATCTCTGACCTTTTATGTATTGGCCATCTCCTAGATTTTAAGGTCCTTTGTTTCGTGTTCGTTTTCTAGGTCTGCACAAAACTCGCGAGTCTTTAATTTACAACAGAAGTCTTTAATGCATTACTCAATGCTGGCAGCAAGACAATTCAAAAATGGCTGCAGACAGGATAAACTATATACAAAAACATCTCCCTTTGTCCTGTGCAGCGCCATCTGCTGCACGGGAGGAGCAACGGGTCCTCCCACCCTACACAGTCCACCAAACCAAAGATCTTTGCACCAAACATCGCACTTTGGGCCCTCTGCCTTCACCTCCCCTTGAAAGACTCTCGTCTCATGTTTTGATGAACGTTTAATCATCTATTCCTCATACTTCCTTCATTACCTTGTTTACCATCTGCCTGTGAGAATAGTCGACTCTCATTGAGCTCAGAATTTATTTGTGTTAATTTCCCCACAGAAAATATTATGTAATACCAAATGTAGAAACAAGGATCTACGGTCTACAATAAAGAGGCAAAGTGTTGGACTTATTCATTGGGTTAGTCACCTCACACTTCAAAAGGATTGAAGAATTGCAAATAGTGAAGCTAGAGGAAGAAATGTTGGTGGAAGGGGAAGGGTAGGAGAGACATAAGTGTGAGTCCCGGTGGCGCACAGGAGATAGAGTGCGAGAGGTGGGGGAAGAGAAAGGAAAAGTTTGATGGTGAAGTAGGGTCGGGGGGGGGAGGAGTGTCATTACCTAAAATTGGAGAAATCAATGTTCATACAGTTACTTTGTAAGCTACCCAAGGTGTGCTGTTCCTGCACCTTGCGTATGACCTCACTGGCAATGGAAGAGGCCCAGGACAGAAAAGTCCGCATGAAATGGGAAGTGGAGTTAGTATGGTTAGCGACCTGGAGGTCCAGCAAGCCTTGGCGGACTGAGTGGAAGTGTTTGGTGAAATGGTCACCAAGTCTATGCTTAGTCTTGCTGGTGTACACGCAGCCATATTGGGAACACAGGACACAGTAGATGCACGGGAACCTCTAACTCACCTGGAAGGACATCTGGTGTCCCTGGATGGAGGCGAGGGAAGAGGTTCATGGACTGGTGTTACATCTCCTGTAGTTGCAGAGGAAAGTACCTGGGGAGCAGGTAGTTTGAGTGGGGGAGGGAATGAGAGAACCAATGAGTTGCAGAAGGAGCGGTCTCTGCGGAATGCAGAACGTGTAAAGGGATGGAGATGAGAAGATGTGACTGGTGTTGGGATCATGTAGGAGGTGACGGCAATGTCTGAGAGTGATGTGTTGGATACAGATGCTGGAGTGGTGAAGGGTCAGGACCAGAAGAACTCTCTCCTTGTTCTGTCTGGCTGGAGGGGACCAGGAGCAGGACTACGGGATACAGAGGAGACATGGGTGCGGGACCACCCTATGACAGTGCAAGGAATCCACGTTTACATAAGAATGTGGACATCTTAGATGTTCTAGAATAGAAAGCCTCATCTTGGAAGCAGTTATAGTGAAGATGGAGAAATTGAGATTAGGGGATAACTTCTTTGCAAGAGGCAGGAGGGTGGGGGGGGAGGTATAGTCCAGATAACTGTGGGAGTCGGTTGGTTTTAGTAGACGTCAGTCTAAAGTCTGCCCCCTGTAATTATGACAGAGAGAGATCAAGAAATAGGAGAGAGGTGTCAGAGATGGTCCAAGTGAATTCGGTGGCAGGGTAGAATTCAATAGTGAATTTAATGAAATCACCGTTTTGCACAGATGTGGGAGGCAGCCTGGATGCACATGTCGATGTAAAGGAGAAAGGGTTGGGGCATGGTACCGGTGTATGTTTGGAACAAGGACTATTCAACAAGGACCAACAAAAAGGCCAGAGCTCCTGCAAGTGTACTTGGCTGGATGTTGCCTTGGAGACAAAGGGGAGGTTTTTGAGGGTGAGGACAAGTTCTGGCGGGTGGAAGAGAGTGTTAGTAGAGGGAAATTCATTGGGTCTCTGTTCAAGGAAGAACCGCTCGGCCTGAGATCTTCCAGTGGGGATGGAGGTGTGGAGGGACTGGAAATCCAAGTTAAAGATGAGCCAATGGGTGACTGGTAATTGAAAGTTATCCAGGGGCATGTGTCTCAGATGTAAGTCAGAAGAGACTGGACACAGTGGGATAGGATCGAATCAAGGTACTTAAAGTTGAGTTCAGTGGAGGCAGGAACAGGGAGAAACAATGGGTCTCCCAGACCAGTCCTGTTTGTAGATTCTATGAAGGAGATAGAAGCAGGTAGTGCACACCTGGGGAACAATAAGGTCAAAGGCTGTGACAGGGAGATTGCCGGAGGTGATGAGGTCAGAACCCCATCCCCCTCTTTCCCCCCCAACCCCTCTGTCTCCCCTGGGGCCCACCTGGACTCATACCTATTTCTCCCTTCTCCTTCCCCCCCCCCACTTTCACTAATATTCATTTCTCTACCATCAAAATTCGCAACTCTTCAATCCTTTTGTCTCACACCTTCTGTCTTTCCACCTCTGGCCTTTGCCCAACCATCTGTCCATCAACCCCCTCCCCTCACCTATAATCATCTACCTATTACCTGCTAGGCTTTGTTCTGCCACTCCACTCTTCCACAATCTGTCTGGGGCAGATAAACGTCACCTCTCCATGTCCACCAGAAATGCTGCCTGATCCACTGTCTTACTACAAAACTTTGTTTCCTTATTTTTAAACACTTCGGAAGATGTGTGTTGGATGTTTCATATCCATCGTATCGCACTATCCATTGGGCCACATGCAGTAAATGGCTCGATTGGGAATCTCGCCCACACACAAGATAGAATCATACAGCATGGAAACAGGCCCTTCAGGCCAAACTTGCCCACACCGGCCAACGTGTCCCATCTACACTAGTCCAACATGCCTGCATTTGGTCCATATCCCCCCAAACCTGTCCTATCCATGTACCAGTCTAACTGTTTCTTAAACATTGGGATAGTCCCTATGTAAAGTTCCTATGTCCCATCTAAAATTGCATCAAAGTTTCACTCCATTTAAAATCCATAACCTCTGCAATAAAGGAAAAAGTTCAATGAGCATTTCTAATTTCTTAGTGAACCTGCAATGCTAACTTTTTGTGATCAATGTATTAAGACAGTCAGATTCCTTCATGCCACAATATTCTGCAGTCTCTCTCCATTTTAAAGTTAATAAGCTTCCATTTTCTGGTATTATACTCCAACTGTCAACTTCTATCTGAATCCCTTTGAGCTCTTTGTGGCCTCTCACAACCTGCCAACCCAACTATTATGAACCATCAGTACACTTGGCCCACTTCATCAATATGGATAGTAACCAATCGAGGTCGCATCACTCATCCTGTGGTATTCCATATGGATTGCCAACTGAAAATGAATAATGTGTCCCAGCTCTGTTGTATGTTAGTTAGCCACATCAATTACCACCCCCCCTAGCCTACACCTTGTTATCTTGCACAGTTGTTTTTGTGGCACTTGTTTAAATGACTTCTTGATACTCAAATGTAGAATCTACTAGTTCCCCTTTGCTCACCACTTACTATTATATCCTCCGTAAGTTCACGTTCTAAGAGCAGAATTTGGACCATCAAGTTTACACTGCCATTCAATCCTCACTGATATATGGCTGATCTATCTTTCCCTCACAACCCCGCTCCCTTGCCTTCGCCCCATAATCCCCGACACCCTTATTGATCGTCAAATAATTTAATAAATTAATCAAACGCAATTGAGAGGAATAGATCGGGTAGACGCACAGTCTCTTGCCAGAGTAGGGGAATCGAGAAATAGAGGACATAGGTTCAAGGTGTGCGGGGAATTATTTAATAGGAGCCCGAGGGGTAACTTTTTCACACTAAGGTTGGTGGGTGTATGGAACAAGCAGCCAGAGGAGGTAGTTGAGGCAGGTACTATCGCAATATTAAAAAAAGATTTAGACAGGAACATGGATAGGACAGGTTTAGAGGGATATGGGCCAAACACAGGCAGGTAGGAGGACATATTGGTTGGTGTGGGCAAGTTGGGGCCGAATGGCCCCCACGCTGTAAAACTCTGACAATTTCACTTTTCTATGTTAATCGTCCATGATTGTTGTATAACTTTCAAAATGTCCCCCATTTACCTCCTGAATAATAGATTCCTCTATTTTACTAAGGACAGAGGTTAGACTAACTGTACTATAGTTCCCTGTTTTCTCTCTCCCTCCATTCTTCAATAGTGGCATTCTACGTGTGAATTACCATTCCTTTGAGTCCTCTCAGTTGAGTTGCTGGATCAGAACCAGCACATCTACTAACTCTGCAACCAGTTCTGTTAAGATTCAAGACTCAGGTCCAGAGGAACTGTTGGTGTCCAGCTCCATTAGTTTGCCTAGTACTTTTTCTCTAGTGGTTGGGATATCTTAAAGTTCCGCCCCTCCCAATAGCCCCTTGTTTATCTATGATATTGTGATGTTTTCAGTGCCTTGTATTGTGAAATACAATCCAAAATAGTTGCTTAGAATCTCTGTCAATTCTTTATGTCCCATTATTAATTTTCCAGTCTCATTCTCTAAGGGACCATTTTTTGCTGTAGCTGTTTGCTTCATTTGTAAATACCCTTAGATGCTCTTGGTTATGCTTGTTTATTCTCATTATCCCCCTTTCTTTATAACATGGTTACTCTTCCTTTCCTGGACTGAACAATTCCATACACGCTGACTACCTAACATTGTATGCCTTTTCATTCAGTTTGATGTGATCCTTAATATTTCTGGCTCTGATTTGTTCTGTACCTTTTCATGACTTTAGCTTCCCTCTCATTCTGAAGAAGGGTCTCGACCCAAAACATCACCTATTTCTTTAATACAGAGACACTGCCTGACCCACTGAGTTACTCCAGAATTGTGTGTCCATCTAATATTTTTAGTTACACACGGATAGTGCATCCTTCTTGTATATCCTTTCTTCTTCACTGGATGTGCCTTTGCTGGACCATGAAAGAACTTCTTAATAGACAATAGACAATAGGTGCAGGAGTAGGCCATTTGGCCCTTAGAGCCAGCACCACCATTCAATGTGATCATGGCTGATCATCCCCAATCAGTACCCCATTCCTGCCTTCTCCCCATATCCCCTGACTCCGCTATTTTTAAGAGCCCTATCTAGCTCTCTAGTGAAAGCATCCAGATAACCTGCCTCCATCTCCCTCTGAGGCAGAGAATTCCACAGACTCACCAGTCCCTGTGAGAAAAAGTGTTTCCTCGTCTCCGTTCTAAAAGGCTTACTCCTTATTCTTAAACTGTGGCCCCTGGTTCTGGACTCCCCCAACATCGGGAACATGTTTCCTGCCTCTAGCATGTCCAAGCCCTTAACAATCTTATATGTCTCAATGAGATCCCCTCTCATCCTTCTAAACTCCAGAGTGTACAAGCCCAGTTGCTCCATTCTCTCAGCATATGACAGACCCGCCATCCCGGGAATTAACCTGGGCTCCCTCAATAGCAGGAATGTCCTTCCTCAAATTAGGGGACCAAAACTGTACACAATACTCCAGGTGTGGTCTCACTAGGGCTCTGTACAACTGCAGATGGACCTCTTTGCTCCTATATTCGATTCCTCGTGTTATAAAGGCCAACATGCCATTCGCTTTCTTCACTGCCTGCTGTACCTGCATGCTTAATATCTGCTCTGAAGATCTACTGTCATCATTTTTAATCTGTTATTCCATATAGCATTCCATGCTGCCTTACAGCGCCAAAGACCCAGGTTTAATCCTGACTACGATTGCTGTCTGTAAGGAGTTTGTACATTCTCCCCATGACCTGCGTGGGTTTTCCCTCGGGATCTCCGGTTTCCTCGTACAGGTTTGAAGGCTAATTGGCTTTGCAAAGTTGTAAATTGTCCCTAGTATATGTAGAAAATGTTAATGAGTATTAATGTGTGGCTCCAATGTCGGTGCGACTCGGTGCGCTGAAGGGCCTGCTTCCGCACTGTATCTCTAAACTAAACTAAACTAAACTAAAGTAAACTAAACTGAACGTCTATTCGCATACCATTGTAATTACCCTTACTTACGTTTGCAACACTAATTTAAGATTTAAGTTTCTTAACCTTAAACTGAATATGAAATTCTTCCATTTTATGTTTCTCCTTTTCTAGGGAATTCTTTACCATGCGATCATCAATTAATTTGGTGTTATTACTGATACAGTCTCTGTACTGTACACTGCACAATGACAATAAAGATTGAATCTGAATCTGAATCGGATAATACTTGATAAAAAACCTTCTCCCTGACTGGTTCCTCACTGTAAAAAACATCCAGAATACACTCTATGAATTTGTCGTCAAGGCTACCCTCGTTAATTGGAGGACGACTGGCCAAGTGATGAATGCTGTGGTGGATGTTTGTGTTAAATTTTTATTGTGTTTTTGTGCGTGTTCATATAATTGTACCGCTGCTGACATATTCATTTCACTTGCACTTATGTGCAATGTGACAAATAAACCGTATTGTATTGTTGTAATTTGATTTATCCAATCTGTAAAGTGATTAAAATGATGCAATTATTGCATTGAAGATGTCAGTTATTCCTAGAAAATAACATGCTCTTAAATAAGTGAGTATTTTATCGACAGTCATAAAAATAATAGGATGGTTTAGAACCAACCCACCTTGTTTCCACCTGTGGTAATATACTTTCCAACCAAACTCTGGAAAACCATTTCGATCAATCATGAAAGTTACTTCTCTCATTGCCTAGTATTGAGATACTGTTCAGCATGTTCTTAATGTCTATCCTTGGCTGTGTCGAGCTAGTTAAGATAGATACCAAATACTGGAGTAACTCAGTGAGACAAGCAGCATCTCTGGGTACAAGGAGTTAGTTAAGGTGAGCTAAGGAGATGATGGAGTTGTAGTAATTGGTCTTCTTGTCTCTGAGCTTGGAGAAGTTGAGAATATTTGCAAGTTACTGTCTTTGCAACATTCTGCGGGATCTAGCCAATGATTTTTCAATGACAACAATGGTGATGAATTATTTAGCTTATGGTTTATTATTGTCACGTGTACGGAGGTGCAAAGAGAAGCTTTGTTTTGCATGCTGTTCCATCAAATCAAATAATACCATACATGAATAAAGTTAAGCCAAACTCAGTGCAACGGGTAGAATGAAAGGAGAGTTTTGGTGTTGTCAGCAAACATTCACCAGCCCATCTACATTGATGTCCAGGTCATTTATGTATATCACAAACAGTAGAGGTCCCAGAACAGATTTGTGCATAACTCCACTGGTCACCGACCTTCAGCCAGAATGCCTACCTTCCACCACAAGCCTATGTCATCTATGAATAATTCTGTTCTGAATCCATCTGACCAAGTCATCATGAATCCCGTACATCTTAATTTTCTGGATCAGCCTACCATGAGGGACCCTATCAAAAGCCTTATTAAAATCCATCTATATAACATCCACCACTCTGCCGTAATGAATCTCATTTGTCATCTCCTCAAAAAACTCAATCAATTTGGTGAGACACAACACAAACCTATACTGGCGATCCTTAATTAGCCCATTCTCTTCCAATTGGGAGTAAATCGGTGCCGTAGGTGGCTGCTATTTGTATACATTGGGTATGCAGCAAAGAATCGCACTGTGCCTACTCACATGTGACAATAAAGTGTTTCATTCCAAATCCAATCTCAAAGAATTATTTCCAATAGTTTTCTTACCACTGTCATGAGGCTACAGTTTTGTTCAAGGTGCTCTCTAGGCCTATGGATTCAGGGAGAAAGGGGAAGATAAGGCATTCCTTTATTATTTTACTTTAGTTTAATGCTTTTACAATTTAAAATGTATTATTTATTTCCATTAAACTTTTAGTTTAGTTTTAGTTTATAGTTTAAAGATATAGCGTGGAAACAGGTCCTTCGACTGACCGAGTCCATGCCGAACAGTGATCCCCATACACTGACACTAACCTACACATGGGAGACAACTTGCCATTTAACCAAAGCCAATTAACCTACAAACTGTACATCTTTGGAGTGTGGGAGGAAGCCGGAGCACTTAGGGAAAACCCACACAGGTCACAGGGAGAACATACAAACTCCAAACAGACAGTCCCCATGGTGAGGATCAAACCCGGGACTCTGGATCTTTGAGGCAGCAACTCTACCGCTGCACCGCTCTTCCATTACTATTTCCATTTTCTATATCTTTGTTTCTAATGCCTCTGAATGTCAGGGCACTGCAGAACTGTGCGATACCTTGGCATCTTTCAGAGTAAGTTGAACCTCACCTTGGCCAAAGCCTGTTTAGGAAAACTGCGGCTGGGTCTGAGCAATATAGAGTCGGGTACATCATCTCCTTCAGCACCTGACTTGAGGGTGCAGAGAACTAGTCATAGAGTGATAGAGTTATAGAGCATTGAAACGGCTCTCTGCATTCCAAGTGATCTAGCCTCCCAGACTAGATCTCCATGAGGGATCTTGTCAAAGGCCTTGCTGAAGTCTATATAAATAACATCTACAGCCTGCCCCCAGGGTAATTATTACCACCAGATCTCTCAAAGCCAAGGACCCCTATGTGACCTTGGCCATCTGACCCCGGGCCTCTGATCCCAGACCCCCGATCTCGTGCCTCCAACCCCGGGGCTCCGATCCCTGACCTCCGGCCTCTGACCCCAGGGCACCGATCCCAGGGCTCCAACCATCGATCTCAGGCCTTTTCTAAAATCAACTTCATCACATTTCACTGTCCCTTCATTGACACTGTGTTAAGATCCCCATGCAACGGTATCAGTTAAATACCTTCAGCCCTTGGCTGCAGCAGTTCATCAAGGAAGCAGCCCATATTTTTGTCATGGAAATTGGATTTGATCAATGCATTCTGGTTTTATTAGTAGTGTACAAAGGTTAAAGCTGGACAAAAATCTCACCGAGCCCTGGGCTCTATCAAATTAAGCTTTCATAGAACCGTTGATTAGAGCACACTTTGAGTTTGATACACAGTTCTGAAGTTCATATTCTAAATTGGATAATGAAGGCAACGCTGAAGGTGAAAAGTAGAAACTGAGAGGCAACGAGCAGGACAGAGCGAGAAAATGATGCTCTCTTCTTTAGAAAAGGCTTAGAGGTGACCTGATGGAATTAATCGAGGTAAACTTCGAGAAAAAAATAAAATGCTGCTTTGTGCTAAAATAAATCAAAAATAAAACTTCTGAAGATATTCCGTTAGCCCAGGGGGTTTTGATAATATTAAAAAAACACTCTTCCAACTGAATCGTTGAAACAATAGTATTGACCCTTTTTGGGAAACTGGGCGGCACTTTGTGGAGAACCCCAATCATAATGGTATGCTGGTGACTGTAGATAAAGAGGGGTGGATGGACACTTATGGAATGGTTAACCCCAGCAAGAACAATGCTGGCCAAACCAACTATACCTCTGCTACAGACTATCATTGAAAGATATGAAGGAGAAAAAATTAGATTTAGCTTTAACATTTTTTTTTTGTTACTTTTCCTGTTTTAGAGATGTTTTGTGTCTAAAAATGTAGTGTTGACATTGTAGGGTGCAATCGTAGTAGGGTCAATGCACCAAAATGGAATTAATGTACATAATTAGGATAGATTCATTGCTGACGCATCCTGGACTAACAATTATCACTGCTGTTGGTGCTTCAACACTCATATCATCGGGCTCAGTAATTTCTCAATAAAAACATAAGATGTGATCAAATCAGAAAAGGCCATGGTTCATTAACTCTGCCTCTTCCAAGAGACTCAGCACTGTCTGTGTCGTCGCTGATTCTCCTCAATGTGTTCATTCTCTTGAATATGTACAAAAAAAATACAGGTACAACCTCTGGAGAGAGCAAGCCTGAAACTTCTCCACAAGTCACGATACAACCCTCAAAACTCCCGGATACCAATCTAAACTCTTGTTCAACCCTTTCAATTCTAGCTTTTATTATCCCATTTCTGTGGAAGCATACTTATTTTGAGATGATCTACAGAAATGATTAAAATATTTAGTATAAGTAGTAAATATAAGCAGTAGATATTATAACTCAATTTTTTGTTGCACTCTACAAACCAAAGCAGTTGTGTAGGATAGTTGTCTGCGATTACTCTATAAAATCGAAGGGGCGAGCAGCAAGCAGTATGGCTTGGATGGCAACAGTAGGACTGGCAGAATGGTCCAGAGCATTTGCCAACTGGTGCCCCAACGATGATCAGTGGCCTATCCTGATTCTTCCAGCCTGGTACCAGAAGCAGCATTTCATTTGGAAACCAGTTTCCATCTGAATGACATGCCTCCTCAATTTCAATTTTATTCCGAAGGTAGATCTTTTTATTCTGATGCTGTACCCTCTGGATCTAGACTCTCCCATTACTGGAAATGTGCTTTTTGCATCCACTCTATCTAGGCCTTTCATTATTTGGTTGGTTACAATGAGATCCCCATCTTATTTCTGACCTCCAGTTAGCACAGGCCTAGAATCTTCAAATGCTACTCATATGTTAACACAATCATCCCCAAGATCATTCTTACATTCCTCTGGACCCTCTCCAACACCACATATCCTTCCTCAGATATGAGACACAAAACTAATCACAATATTACAAATGTGGCTTCGCCAGCACCTTCTAAATCTGCAGCAGTGCAACCTTGCCTTTTTATTTTCTAGTCCCTTTGAAATGAATGCTGTTAATTGCATTGGCTTTCTTACCATCTGCTCAACCTGCAAATGAATCTATTGGGAATCCTGTACCAGCACTCTCAAGTCCCGTTGCACCTCTGATTTCTGAATCCTTTCCCTATTTAGAAAGCGATACACCTTTATTTCTTCTCCCAAAGTGGATGACCATCCACTTTGCTATGCTGTATTCCATTTGCACTTCTTTGCCCATTAACCCAACCTGACCAAGTCCTTCTGCAGACAAAGCCAGCAATTTCTGGATCATTAACATATAACGTGAAAAGCAGTGGACCCAACACGGACCCCTGTGGAACATCATTAGTCACCGGCAGCCAATCTGAAAAGTCCCCCCTTTATTTCCACTCTCTGCCTTCTTCCAGTCAGCCAATCTTCTGTCCCTGCTAGTACCTTACCATGGGCTCCTACCTTGTTTAGCAGCCTCACATGTGGCACCTTATCAAAGGCTTTCTGGGGTGGGAGATTGCAACCTTCACGTGGTCCGCCTTGTTTCGACAAATACAATCAACCCGGCGTGGACAATCAAATAAGATCAAATAGGACAAGTTGTCCGACAACTTTAGGCTGTGCACGCCATATGCAAGAAGATGAAGAAAATCTTTCTGAAAATCCAGGTAACAACATCCATTGACTCTCCTTGATACTTGTTACTTCGGCAAAAATTCAAACAGATTTGTCAGCAAGATCTCCCCTTAACAAAACCATTGTGACTGACAGTTTGGGTATCTTTTTTGAGTTTGTTTTGATTGGTGTATGAATCAATATCGTCATAAGACCAAGGCAATAATCATTCTATTTCTAGATAGCTGGCGTCTGAAAAAGGGTCGAAATTCCTTCTCTCCAGAGATGCCTCCTATCCCGCCGAATTACTCCGGCATTTGGTGTCTGGC